>NC_089847.1:50058031-50358031 GCF_035609145.1 Eleutherodactylus coqui | reverse complement strand
CCTGGTAACTCCACTGCTGTTTCAGCACTGCCACTTCAGACCTCCCCACCGGTCTTTAACTGGCTACAGTGATAACCTCATGTCTACATGTGACTGCTACAGGCAATTGTTGGCCTCTGTGGTGGTCTGCTGAGACCAGTGACTGGCTGCAGTGGTCACATGTTGTAGATGTAATTCTATGGCTGCAGCTAGGTAAAGAAAACCTGGACCAGAGTGGCAGTACTTGGTAAGTAATAGGTATTTAGTTTTTTCATAGCACTTTTCCCCTTAGCTAGATTTTGTCCACTCTCTGACAACCCCTTTTAATTGTTCCATAAAAGACCTACAACTCTAGGTCCTCAGAAGCATTCCTACAAGTTAATGTTTGACCAAACATGCCTTTGAACAAGTCTTGGAATACAAGCCAAAGTCAGAGTCTTCTCCATAAATAAATCTTGTAATTTGTATAGCGCCAACTTATTCTGCAGTGCTTTCAGGTAATGTATTTATTTATTACACCCCACAAAGCTGGGTACTCATTTTGCTGACCTCGGAAGGATGAGTCAACCTTGAGCCGGCTACCTGAACACATGGGGATTGAACTCACAACCTTCAGGTCAAGAGTGAGAGCTTAGGACTAGAGTTGAGCGAACATACTCTGCCGAGCTTGATGCTCATTCGAGTATTAGCGTACTCGTTGGTGCTCGTTACTCGAACAAGCATCAAGCCGTGTTCGACCCCGCCCCAGTTGTTGGCTCCTCCACGCTGTGACATGCCTGTTTTGGCTCCTCCCCGCCACGACGCAACACGCGTCAATGGCAAATTTTTTGTTTGGCAGGCAGGGGAGAGAGAGAGACGAACCTAGAAAAAAAAAAAAAAACTCAGCACCCGGCGTCCCACATACAAAAATGCTTGAGTCTCCCATTGTAGTCAATGGGGTTCATTACTCGAGTAGAGCTCTCGAATTTTACGAAAATCTCGACTCAAATAACGCGGACCCGAGCATTTGGGTGCTCGCTCATCTCTACTTAGGACTGCATTTCTGCTGTCTTAGCACTCTGCACCACATGGGGCTCATAAGGAAAGGATAACCATGTAGAGACGTCTGTTTCAGGGTTTTCACCCCTCATCAGTGTACAGTAGGTTGGTGGCTAACTGGATGAGAGGCCTATGATGTGAGTTGAGAGAGGTATAGTTTCTCCTTGTGGAGAGCACCAAGTAGGTGTGAGGAGAATTATAGGACCATGTCATTCTCCTCTGGGAAATTTGGTATGCAAATAGAAGATGGTAAAATACCTCTAGGGCGCCATCTATTAGAAGGCGGCATTCCTGAGAGGCCTCAGAGAGAAATCACAGACACTACAGAACTGAAGAGTCAAAACGATTCTAGAGGATCTTCTGGGGATACAGACTGGAGGTTTCACAACTTTTGTCTACACATCTCTTCATGTTGTTCTTGCCATTACCCTCAATTGTTTACTCGTACTTTGGCTGAATTATACCTCCTCATTTTGCCCTATTGAGTTTACTTTTTGAAATCACGCTGTTGGTCTTGTTGCTGGTTTTGTTAGTTTAGCCTGTGGCAGTCAGTAGAAATCATGTTATTGTAGGGTATAGCAAAAATATGAGACAGACAAATTGTCATTTAAGATAGTAAATGTTTAACCAATTTTACTGCTATTACATCAACCAGCCCAGTAATGTGGAAAGGAAAATGAGCATAAAGTGGTAAAATGGTACATTAAATGCTTTTATTTGGAGAAAAAATGTTAAGGGCGGAAAAGGCCGGTTATGGCTGGCAGTAATCATTTTACTGATATAAAACTATCTTCAGTTAAAGTGATTGAATTTTTATATTAGCCAGATCTAATAAATGAAAGCTGCCTGGATGGGGAACTTCACCTTATATTGCTTAGTGTGTCTGGGCTACTTTCATATTTTGTGGTCCAGCAGCCCAATTAAGGTGTCTGGACCATTTATGAATTGTTCATTAAAGGCTTATCATACCTAATATTTCTAAATACTGGGAACACAAACAGTCAAAGTTATGGAAAAAAGCAAAAAGTTACAGGACCTCTCATATCTACCATAAGGACGTAATATAATGGGGTTGTGCACCTTCATGTGGTCCACATGGTTTATGGTACTAACCAGCCTCCATAGAACACATGCAGGCTCCCTTTAGCCCGAATTCACATGACTGTATAAAAACTTGTCTGGGTTGCATCCATTAAAAATTAACATTTTTTCATTTGAGTGCAGTTCTGTATGTCACCTGTATGCAGACGGTGTCCCTTTTTTACTTCTGCTTGTCATTTGTTTTTCATGTCCGCCAAAAATAAACTGAAACAAGCCTTATTCATTTTTCTGCATTTCTTAACAAAGGATCCACGAAATACGGACCGCACATCGTCAACGTATGAATGGTATGACTAATAAACCTCTACATGTGCCCATTGGTAGCATGAACAACATCCAGTGTGTACTTAATTTCTTGCCATGTTCTCTCCCACATGTCCACTGTTACAACATCAATTGTGTCACACATATGGAGTCACAAATCTGAGAGAATATTTACTGTAGTCAAGACTACACAGTCCTTCATGTAACCCCAGACGAAGAAACCCAATAGAGTAAGTTCTGGTGAACAAGGCGGCCACCAAACTGGTCCAGCACATCCAATCCAGCGATCTGGAAAGGTGATATTGCGGGAACTCTGAACATTTATACTTCAATGTGGGGACCCCCATCTTGCTGGAAGATGTCAGGTTGCAGATTGGATAGTTGGGTATACAAGAACTGCTCCAAAATGTCAATGTACATGGGGCCAAAAAAAAAAAGACAGATAATCCAATTCTTCATTCCACCACATTCCGTTTTGGTCTACCTCGGACATGTTCTCTGACGACATGGGGATTCTCAGTTCCCCGTAATCTAACATTATGCTGACTGACATATCCTGACAGATGAAATGTGGCCTCATCTGAGAACAAGATGTCTCCAAGAAAGTGACTGTTGGTGCTGATACGATCAGGTATTTTGCTAGCAAATTCCTGTCTATGTGGCTTGTCGTCTGGCTTCAGTTGTTGGACAATTGGACTGTATAAGAATACGTACGAAGATGCTTATGCAGAACCCCATACACTGTCATTGCAGCTATGTTGGATTGTCTTGATGCTTGGTGGATTAATTTCCTCAGATTTCTCCGAAATCCCGCTCAAATTTCTTCTACTTCGAAAAGCTCCCGCAAACTGTTTTAGAAGACTGCTAGTTGCAAGAAACATTTACAACCGCACCTTAGCTGTTTTTCCATCAGGTACATCTCCTCTGTACGCTCCTCCATAATTTCTCTGCACTGAAATTATGGACTTTGTTTTGGCATACCGCACTACTGTTCGCGCACGCTGTTGAGGAGCCGCCATTTGGCTTCATGCAACTGGAGCCGGTAGCAAGCAAGAACTTCAAAATTACAAAGAAATTAATGAAAAAAAAAGGCCTAATTTATCCAAACTATCTAGCTGTAAAAGAGTCTATCGCCTGTAGCAACCAATCACACCTTTTTTTCATACTGCTCTGGTAAAACAAAAGCTATGCTATGACTGGTTGCTATGGACAACAAAGACAGTTTTACTGTTAGACAAGTTTGATAAATGAGTTTTTTGCTCATCTAGTGCTAATTACAATCATTAAAATGTGAGCTGTTTGAACGGAACACCCTGTACATTATCTTGGATATCTTGGGGTGGAATAAATAAAAATAAAAAAATACAAGTGCCAAGCCAGTAGTGTAATTTCAGATATGCATCATCCTCTCTTTATCACATACGTGGTATAATTTCTTTCCGATGCTTTATACACCCATATCCTGACTGAGCAAATCAGACAAATATTAAATGTCTACATGGCCAAATGCGCACCATGAGAACAAGCTACTGTCCACCTCCGACCTGTTCAAGTCCATTATTTTAGAATTTTTGGATCTGTGTTTAAGATCCCAATTATTACATACCTGTTTTGTAGGACCCGGGCTGTATCACGCTGACTTTTACTCCCCAGGGCATTAGTTCATGACGAAATGTGTCCATGACTCGACCCAGGGCGGCTTTGGAGGAGCCATAGGCAGCCAAAAATGGAAACGAGTGTTCTCCTATAAAATCAAAGATATTTGTAGTATAGTAATGTTATATGGTGGTATCTACTGACAGTATCAGACATCTAGTGTAAAAATCATTCAATCACTTCCGGTTGGTGTGAACAAAATCATTCTCTTTAGCTGCAGAATTTTCTTAAAGCAACCCTCCGGTCCTGGACAAACAAAGATGGCGTCATTGCTTCTCTAGCTACCTGATAACACAATACTTGGTGCTCTGATAGGCTGTGCCGCTCATGTGGGCAGCACTAACCAATCAAAGCAGCATCTAACGGTACCTTTACATTGCCCAATAGTCACCCAAATAATCGCTTAAAAGAAGGATTATGGGTGACTATTGGCCTTTGTACACACGGCCCCTGACAGGGCACTTAGGGAGAAATTGCTCCGTAGTTGCTTGTTGTTCCATTTCAGCTCACTGAGCTACATCTCAATCTTTGAGCAACTACCTGTTGAGTGGAAGATCTCTGGTCCATTCTAGCTCGATTCTCTGATCGACTATTGCTCCTTTGTAAAAGCGGTGCGGCCATCTTTGTTTGCCCAGGATTGCAGGGGTTACTTTAGTATTGAGCTATAGAGATGAGCGAGCATACTCGCTAAGGACAATTGCTCGATCGTCCTTAGTCGAGTATCTCCCTGCTCAAAAGAAAAGGTGCGGCTGCCGACGCGGGTGACAGGTGAGTTGCGGCGGGAGGAGAGAGATCTCCCCTCCGTTCCTCCTCGCTCTCCCCTGCCGCTCCCTGCCTGCCGCCGGCAGCCGAATCTTTTCTTCCGAGTGGGCAGGTACTCGCTGAGGGCAATGCTCGATCGAGTAATTGCCCTTAGTGAGTATGCTCGCTCATCTCTATTGAGCAATAAAAGAGTTAATAGAAACATATTTTGTAGAGTTGACCTGCTAACCTTTCAGCAACCACAGGATGGAGTCTATAAATTATGATCACTGGTTATCTTTAATTGGAACATTTAATTGCATTCACTTTTAATATTAGCAGCGGTTACACTTTCTTCTAACAAATTGCAATGATGCCAGATGCAATGCTGGGAAAATACAAGTTACTTATCAAAGTTCAACACTTGCATCACTAGGACTGATAGCAAAGTGACAGCATGAGTGAACGGGCAAAGACTCTGTTCCCGCTCTATAAGGATATGCTAGCAATGACTTGTTTGAATGGCATGGATTAGAAGGAATGATGACTAACAGCAGTAGGCAGCACCCGGCTTCTCAGATAGAAAACTATGCAAAGCACATAGTATATGCAGATTGTGGCTGACAGTCATACTTATTGATTGCACCAGCATTCTTTCTTCATACAATATTGAAAGATGTGGTATATTATTTTAATATCAGATGCTTGTGACCATATGGGATAAAAGCAGGTTTACTGTTATGCCGGGTTCACAGCAGGCGACACTAGTGCCATGTAGAATTTGTTTGCATTTATACAAGGGCACGTCTGTCCTCAGTGGACTCCATGGCAAGTAATTCACGTACAGTCAGTGTGAACCGGCTAATCCTGTAGGTCATGAAGAATGATGAGGACATAATTACCGGCAGGGCTGCTGATAGTCACGATCCGTCCTTTAGAGGAACGTAGCATGGGTAGTAGAGTTTTAGTCATTTCAAGTGTTCCAAAAAAGTTAACTTCCATGCAGCCTCTGTAAGTGGACATGAGTGACAGCTCGGCATCTCCAAAGTGAGCACAGTACCCGGCATTATTCACAAGCGCCCACAGCCCTAAACAGCAAGAAGAAGAAAGAAAACAAACCTTAAAATGGCAAAAACCACAAAGGTTAGAAGGATTAGGAACTAGCAGGCCGCAGTGTTTTTCCTTTACACCTGCTGGATAGAACTAGAATGTAAAAGCCGTCTGACACTGTGCCATACTAAGTAATTGAATAGGAAAACTATATTGAGTTATAGTACAAGGAGTGATTAATGAATCATTCTCTCAGGGAAGAAATGCTGAAAAACAAGTTAGCAGTCCTGTCCTTAGCCTACCTCCTTAAGAAACGTTTACTAATAACCTGGAACAGGGCACTGATAGAAATGTTTCTATTGTAATAGTTTTTAGTTTTTTTTTTAGAAATGTAGAACAAACTTTCTTTTGCATTCTGCATTAACAGCAGGTAATGGACGAATAAAGGACACAAGAAAACTATTATAAGCGTCAATAGAATTAGCACAAAGTACTAATCACTGTATTATCAAGTGTATCAGTCAGGTGCTGAAGGGATTGGGCTTATGGTTTCTTACACCTCGTGCCTTTGTCCCAGGACTGGCAGCATTGCAGACTATGCAACATTACATAGTTCCTTAAAGATTAGCAATATCAGGGAAGATAGGCCCAAGAGTATGACCCAGACTCTTCCAGGATCTACTGGATCTCCCTTCTTATTATACACTGAATGTCCACTTTGTTTGAGACTCTGACCCTTTCATGATTGCAGTGAGATAGTATTCCATGTGAATCCAAATTGGCATGGTGGTGCACAGTCAAGTAAACCGCAAGTGAATACAATACTGATGGCCAACTAACATATCAGAACATATGACCTTCTTCCCTGTAACTAATGAAAGCGGCCGTCATGCTTTGTCTTAGTATGTAGTAAGCAGCATGACACAACCAGTGTCAGGTGGAGGGCGTAATACATTCCCCCATGGGTTCTGCTGGGACTGACTACTTTAAAAGTAGAGGGGTGGGCAGTGTCCTGCTTCCTTCTTACTGATAACAGCAAGCACACACTCCATCGGATCACTGATGCCCCAGAATATCACCCACCTGCTTCACCATGCTGATGGGAGGATCAGAATTTGGCTTGAGCAGCATGAATTGATGAGTCCTTCCTAGACAGCTATTCAGAGTATATCGATGCCTGCATGTAATTTGCAGCAACTGCAAGAATTGAACCTGTCTACATGGGCCAATATTCCTGCAGAGTGATTTCAACACCTAATGAAATCTATGTCACGATGAATTGCTGCGGCTCTGAAAGCCAAAGAAAGTCCAATGTGCTATTAAATAAGTGTCTCTATTAAAGTAGCCATTCAGTATACATTTGTAATATATTAAACATACACATGCAGTATACACCATGGTATCTTATTACTGTAGTTGCCAATAGTCCAACATTTTTTAAATTCGCCTAATAATCCAAAATCTCTTAAAAAGTACCTGCATTTTCAGTCTGCAGCACTCATGCTCCGTTGGCCATTTTTGGCTCCTTCTGGCAGCTTAAGATGCCCCATATGGTGCAGACTAAAAATACAGATTCTCCTTCAGGCACTGTAAAGCATTTCATTTTGAGATTATCACGTTTGGTTGTTGGTCTTCCTGATTTTATTTCCCCTCCTCCTACTGCATACATCTTTAGAGGCCTTATTGGAACTCAGCCAAATTTTACTCTCCTACATGAGCTGCTCTACAGAGTGCAATGTCATAACAAAGTTGCAAAGATTTGCATACTATTTTCGATTTAGGACAGTGTTACTGTCTCCAGACCTGACCTGCTTATTGCTTTAGACCAGGGGTGGGCAATTAATTTTCCCATGGGGCCACATGAGAAATTGGAATGGTTTTAGAGGGCCAGACCAACAAATTCCCCGCTATGTCTTCGACCCGTCTCGTTATAGTTCGCCTGGAGAGGGGCACATTTGCGAATGCTTCTTTTTTCTCAGGACAAATTAGCGCTGCAGAGTCCACCAAACATTCTTTGACAAACTCCCCATCAGAGAATGGCTTACTGTTTCTTGCAATTTTGTAGGATACTACAAAGCAGGTCTTTACGGCTGCATCCCTGGATGAGTGAAGCTTTTTAATAAAATCCTTGCTGACTTTGCAGTTTTGCTAGCAAATCTTCAGATACCCGTGCCCGCTCTGCCTCCGTCAAGTTCTTGTATTTCTCTCCGTGTTTAGTCTCATAATGGCGATGCAAATTGTAATCTTTAAATACAGCTATCTGCTCTCCACAAACTAAACACACAGCTTTACCTTTGGTTTCAGTAAATAGATATTTAGAAGTCCATTCTTTGTTAAAAACTCGGCATTCTGCATCAATTTTTCTTTTTTTAATGTTAGCCGCCATATTTAAGGGTTAACAGCTAACCTCGGAAAATAGATTTTTTTAATACACAGTAGTATGCTCCTAGGAGAGGGCACAGAGAGCTGCCCCAAGAAGAGAGATTAAAAAGTGAATATTATTAGTATTATTATTCTAATTACAATGCAAAGGGAAAAGTCCTGACACTTACCAATGACGAGCGTGGAACGATTGTCCTGGCACTCCCCAAGGTCCGCAACGAGCATCCTGGCACTCAGAAGTTACAGTGGCATCACTTACTCAGCATCGGGAAGCAGTGAAACTACAAACTCCGAAGCCTTGTCCATTTTGTTAACTTATGTGCTGTTTAATAAAGTTATTCAAGCCTACGTCATTGGTAGAGGTGCTTGAATAAGTAAGGCCTGAATAACTATTAGCACAGCACAGAAGTGAACAAAATGGACAAGGCTTCGGAGTGCATAGTTTCGCTGCTTCCCGTTGCTGACACCGGACTCATTGGTGAGTCACCAGGACACTCTTTGCGGGCCGGTCCGAGCTATTCAGCGGGCCGGATGTGGCCCGCGGGCCGTGCTTTGCCCAGGTCTGCTTTAGACTGCCCCTGCTTTCATGTTAAAATCAACTTGTTGGAGTATATGTGAGAACTGTTTCTAACCTTTTTGCTGTCGGGGTTTTTGGATATTTGGCATCTCTGGTAGCCAAGATAGTTTTTACATTTTGAGGATAAGCCCCTTAAAAGTAGTGTACTCTGGCTAGTCTGGGTCATGACTAAAGCCACGATCCTAGTGTTGTTTTAAGACCCAGAGCTAGAGCACAGGCTAAAGTGAGAGCTGCAAGTACTGTATATGTATCTTCCACTTTAACCTACTCTAGCTGAAGCTGGATCTCACCTCTAGCTGTCATCTAGCCTGAGCTAGACCATTTTGTAGCAAGGACATATCAGATATTACCATGACTACTAAAGTGCAGATCAAAGATGTATGAGATATATCCTTGGCAGGAAAAGGGCTAAATTCATATTCTACTTTATTTTTTACAAATAAGGCATGTCCACCAATTCAGCCATTTTATTTATTACTCCACTGTATGTAAAGTGAGAAGTAAAGCAATTCTGCAATCATTTTAATTTTAAAAAAATCTATTTTTTGTGTCTATTTCTTGTGATTTATGTATCTCCATGGTAACAGACTACAAAGAATCTCTCTGTAGTCTGATCTACAGTGGCACCTCCATTGATCTGTCCCCTATATTACATTTACATATACTGGTAGGTTAGCAGGACGTAGGGAACAGATGGATGGTAATATTGCTGTATGATCAGACACAGGACAAGACTACATAGGATTTAGTTAGGACCATTTTCATCACTAACTTTTCATTTTTGATATATTAAATTAGAAGTCTCAATGAAAAAAAGGTTTCAGAGGTGGGCATTCCCTTTAAAAGTCCCTCATGCACTAAGCTATCCATCCATTGCTTCGCTTTGTAGATTCAAAACAAACTGGTCACACATATTCACAGCAATAGTTTGTTCTCAGAATCAGGCTTTATTCACACAAGTGTTTTATTGTGGCAATTCTGTCACGATTAAATGCTGGCCAAAAATCCTGACCATCTAATGCATTAGATTCCAATGCATCTATTCAGATAGGCGATTTTCCTGTGCGTAAGAACAGCCAGCCAGAAAAGATAGCGCATTCCGGCTGCCCGATTTTACACCGGCTGAAAAAGATAGTTCTAGACCTATTTTCTGTCCAGAATACGCCGGCCGGTCCTATAGACTCCTATGGGAGCCTATGAGAGCTGCTGGAAAAGGGAGGTGGAAGGATGTTCAGTAGCAGCTCTGCTAAACTCCCTCCCCATCACTGCCCTTTGCCGACTGCTTGCAAAGGGATGGGGCAAGAGATTATCACACTAGCTCCTGCTCCCTCCCATTGCCGTACAATGGCAAGGGGCGGAGAGGAGGAGGGAAGAATGATGACGTTTAGCAGAGCTGAAGTCTCTCTCCCCACTTGACGGTATTCCGGACTGCGGCATATACTCTCCGCATCCAGGCCGTCTGAACGGGCGCTTAAACGGGAGATGCCTCTTGTTCCTGCAATTTTTGTAACATATTGGATAACTTGTGTTAGAGAGCTAAGCCAGTCCCATGAGGTAGCGGAGCGGGTACACCTGGGCGAAAGCCCAGTCACAGAAATTTCTAATGTAGGGCATATACAATTTGCGACGTTATGGGCCAGGACCACATATTGATCAGTCCAATTTAGATGCTTTAAAACTAGTAATAGACCAATTCAAACGTGCACACAAAGCGGTCTCACCAGCGTGTTGTTGTCCAAATGAAGCTTACCTTATAAGTATGGGCAGTTTAGATCTAATAACTTTTTCAAAAAATGCCATTTGGGAATTGAGAACCACAATTCAGCTCTCAGCTTATTTAGCAAAAAAACTAACTTCAAACTTGTCTATGTGTGTGGCCTAACGTATTTCATGTATTGTCATGTAATTCATACATACCAGTATCAGCCGTTTTCTCCCTTATGATTTGATAGGCTCTCTTTATGTCTTCAGCTTTGGTCAAGTCCATCTGAATAATAGTTAACCTATCTGAGCATCTCTTTTTGAGATCCTTGGCACCTGGACTTTGAAGATCCAACACACTTGCAATCACTCTAAAGCCCATTTTATCCATTTTATGGGCAGCAGCTTTTCCAAAACCCGAATCACATCCTGGAAATAAAAAATAATCAGCATAAGAAATGGAAAAGAATTCTGTTATTTGGGTATTAAAGTTGTAGACTTTAGTATTAGAGTTTAGTAATATGCTTTATCGCAGATCTTGTCTTCACCTCAAGAATGAATTGGCACCACACTGAGGGTTGAGAAGGATGACAGGGACATGGCGATCAGAACTTAGCCTTGGTTTCTTTCTCAGTTCCTTGTTCCTGACATTTGGCTGGTTTCATATGACAGGAATATGGAAGTCGTTGGTTCCATAATATTGAACCCAATGTTGATACATGTTTGGTTCAGTAGATACGCGGGTGTTCCTAGGTCTTGTAGCCATTATATGGACATTATACTGCGCACATATTATTACCATCTGGTACCAGCATTGTTATAAAATAACCTAGTGAAGAACTTTATAATAGAGTTTCTATCTTTATAAAACTAAAGCATTTCCTATGAATACTGTAGTTTTTACTGGAAGTTTCTGAGACATTTCTGGAGATCTGTTGTGTCAGAGGGCATTAGCAAGTCTTGTAAATGTTATCTAGACATAACCTTGGCACATCTGACATACTTCCTACTATCCTGGGATCTGGAATGACATATCAAAGGCGTGGTCAGAAAAGTGAGCATGTTGGGGCATGGTTCATATGGATGGAGGTTAGCTATGTTCCCCTTCTACTATTTGGAAAGTACCGTATGTTTTGTCAATATTGCTGGGTCACACACTCAGGAGGGGTAAAAACAGCAGTGAATACTTCAACTTCCCACTGTGGCAGCCACATAGTTGGAGGCCATATGTTGGTAAATTGAAACCTACCCCTGCATTACTTTCAAACTGCTATTTGTACACAATGGATAGAACGATTATTGATTTAGTTTCGCATAAACCCTTAGGTTAATGAGTAATGGTGGGCTAATTTGAGACCCAACCAAAGACTCAATCCTGTTATGAGCAGTCTGGCACAACTGCCTCATCCATCTGAATGCATGGCGATGGCATTACCTTTGTTATAAAAGATATTAAATCATATTAGATGAGGTCTAATAGGTGAATGGGAACTTGACTTGTAATACCAAGCCAGGCCATTGCAGTGAGAAAAGAGCTGTCTGCTTCCTGCAGAAATCCGTTCAGTGCATGAGCACATCGGCCCGGTGAACAACTGATTTGCCAGGGTCCCAGACGCTTGCTGATTTACCAGTAGTAATCTATCCAAAAGATAGGCAATCAGAAGTTTACAAATGGAAAACCCTTTTGATATCAGCAGATTACATACATTCCTAGCAGAGGAAACCTTTGGGATCTAAAGGATATAAAACCATGGATATAATAAAATCTTAAAACATTCAGTTCATAATATAATTCTGGGAGTGGTTTTATATCCTTATGGCTGTAGGTTCAGGAATACATCGATGAAGAGGGCACAGAGATGATTGTTAAGAAAGGTAGCCTTCTGGTATGGATTGGAGAGTACAGTGTGTCCTGATCTCCAAGACGACCCACAATTCTCGTATTGAAAATCTGGGGGTGGGTAACGTTTCTCCTTGTGGAGAGATCACCAGAGAGAGCACCATGAGGGTATAAAGGAGCCTTATATAGGAATGCAATGCTCCCTGGAAAAAAAAACATGCAAATGAGTGATGGAATAAGTCTCCCTATACCCTAATGGTATTTTCTCCTGTGGTCTCTTCACATGGAGGAACAATAAACCCTGGATGCACATTAATGGCCTCTCACCTAGCCAAACAAATACTACAGTACACGGATAAGGGCAATAACCCCCCAAAACAGCTGTATTTTCATGGAATTTCTGGTTTGGCTCACATCCCTAGTCATGTTGCAGGGCCTTGTAAATGGTTGGGTATTGACTCATAGGGTGGCTACCATTTCAGAATTCGGCACTGTGGAGGATTATTCCTCAATCATTTGCAAAGCTTCATCATAAACCTGATTATTTCACTAGCAAATCCCATGGTCGGCAAGCCATTCCCAACATAAGCCTGAGGGGGAAACAGGCATTGGGCCAGCTGCATACCATAAGACCACTGTAAAGCACTGCAGAATATGATGGTGCTATTTATGAAGTGTTAACCCGGGCCTCGCCCCTACATAAGTTACATATCTGCCAAACCCATCCATAATGTCCCAACTAGAGATGAGCGAGCACGCTTGGATAAGGCAGTTATTCAAGCGAGTGATGCTCGCTTGAGTAACTGCCTTATCCGAGCGTGCTCGCTCATCTCTAGTCCTAACTTTCACTTATTCTCAAGTACATCACCTAACAAGTTATCAATGATTCAGGTTATCAATGCTAATGAAGGATTCAAACTATATTATTGCCATTAATCTCTGTTGAAGTCTATGAATATTTGTTTCCTTGTACTACATATGTTGCAATAACAAAGTGTTAGCAGTATGCATTATTGTATAGAGAAAGAACTTTACCTACGGTAGTTTTTTCTTTGAAGGGTCCGTTTAACTAGGGTCACAGAATGTGATATCTTCATTTATATGTCACACACCCTTTTGTCCTTAGTTATAAGAAAGATAGCAAAGAAAGAACTTGGAGACGTTAAGCGTGTTAGTTTACTTTTTACAAAACTAGTCCTAGAATAGGTGGCTTCCTGACTCCTGCAACTTGCTGCTGGTTTAGGGCCCATCTATAATATGAGGCCACTTTCTAATTTTTGGGTACCCAATCCTCCCCTCGTGATTACTATAAAAATAAGTCTGAATGAAACTCTGTTACTGCTTACTTAGTCGGGCATTTAAATACTGGGTGAGCTGGTTCTCTGCCGAATCACCCCGTTTTATGGGATGAGCGCATAATTTGGATTCCATCTGACAATCTAAAGTCTCATATCAGGAACTGCCAGCTCATTAATTGAACCATCCACAGGTGAAGGTTGGCAGAACGCTCTGTACTCTGTACAGGTGATGTGAAAATGCCTAAACAATTGAAGTACAGAGAGTTCTCTTGGCATGATAATTATAAATGTGGGCATCCCTCCCTTCCTGAAGAAATTGTATGGACTCCACCCCAAGCAGGTAAGATGAAGCCATATTAAATAAAGGCCTATATACTGTTACTGCCTGCGCTAGACTTTAGCTATTTCATTTATTTTATGTCTCCTTTCTTTTGCTTTGGCTTCCCAGTAACCATATGTACAGTAAATATGGAAGGCAAATTCTGCTATATTGTATGTAGTTAAAAGTTAAAAAATAAAGTGGTGTCTAATTAGTTTTTTATTTGTTAGTGATGAATACTGAGGACAAAGTTTTCTTCCTTGTTTTTGAGTGTTAAAAGTGAACATATTCGCAATATATTGTTTCTGGAAGACTGTTTGCAGTAGACTGCTAGAATTTAAATACGCACCACCAAGTTGATTAGGAGCCAAACACCTAGAATCAGGTATGTGAAAGGAAGAAGATAAGAATGGAGATACATACACTATATGCACAACAGATGTGCCATACTCAATTCAGACACAGGAGGCCCTACATGGTTAAAGGAAGTTATATCTGGAGTTCAGTTTGTGTGACATGATATGTATTCTTGCATCGTATGATCAGGAGACAAAACAAATTGGTTGAAGGCATCGGTTATCAAGACCCCCGTAGCACCCCCTTGCTTTTCTCTTCTTTCATGAAGTTTGTATCTATTTATACAGTTGAAAACATTGATTTAGTTTTGTCACACAAGTAGATTTTCAACTTGTTTGCTACTTTATCCAGGGAAACTATTTTTCCGTCTGCAATAATAAAATATAAAAAAATCTGCTCACCTCCCTCCCTCACTTCACTGCCAGTTTCGTTGAACAAGCCCCTCGTCCCTGCTCATCTTCACTTCCGGGTGCCGAGCAAAGATGTCCAACACATATGACCACTGCAGCTAATCACTGGCTAAAGGGAGCCAGGAAGATGGGTAGGGTATTAGTGTATCTTGACGCCACCAGGAATTCCTGGTGGAGTCAAGATTGACAGGGAGGTGACACCCCCTGATGCTGATTGGCTGCACAGCTTGTTAGGCAACAGGTGCTGGAAGGCCACTAAAGATTTCTTGAAAAGGGGGATACAGCAGCGGCTGCTGCTGCAGCCGCACACCCACATCTGCAAGAAAGTTTCTGAGCGGCGGACCTGGACGCCAAACCCGGCATCAGTGTAGAAGGGGTGCGCAGCGTCCGATTGCCAGTTGGGAGTGGGTGAGCGGCTCCCTCACGGAGCACATAAATGCAGCCACCGGACACAGAGCGGACAGCCGGCGGCCGGGACGCAGGGCTAAGGCGCCGGACGAGATACGAAGGGCTGAGGCGGCGGACGGGATACGGAGGGCTGAGGCAACGGATGGGATACGAAGGGCTGAGGCGGCAGACGCGTTGGACTGACGCCTCAAATATTGGCCGACACTGAGATGAGATGCTGCACTGTCTGCATACATTTTTCTGACGGCCGCGGATGGTTAGGCTGAGGGTTACAGTTCTTCTTAGGTTTAGATTATGAAATGTAAATGCTGGCATGTTACAGCGGTAACATGGCAGCATTTACAGGTAATAATGTAAGCCTAACAAGAACTGTAACCCTCAGCCAAATCCATCCACGGCTGGCAGAAATGTCTCCACAGGCTGCTAGGACCTTCCTAACGTGAGCCAATCGGGAGCTAGGGGTGTGATAGGGGCGTTCCTAGCTTCCGTAGGCGTCAAGATACACTAATACCGATGAGTAGACCCGAAGGCTAACTTCACACGGGCGAGTGTGATATCAGGCCGGGATTCACCACCAGATATTGCGCTAACCAACATGCAATATACACACGTATGTGAGACGTTTCATAACCGCCTCACATCATCTTGGGGAAGTAGCGATCATCCACCCCGGCTGCGGAAACCTCACATCTCATCACGCGGCGTGCACCTAGCACACGGTGCGATGCTGTCTCCAGTCAAATTGAAGACAATAGGAGTTGAAATGTGAGAGCACACCAAAAGGAAGGACATGCTGCGATTTGGAAAACACCATGCATGTGTATGACCCTCTTCTGTGCCGGCCTCACCACTTTTGGGGAAAGTGGTGGCAGGGGGCATGGCAGACAGGACTGACAAATTTTGTATGAATTTAGGTAAAACTCCTGGTGGGAACTAGCTGTATATTTCTATCAAGTCCCACAGGGCCGCACCTAACACCTGGAGAGGCTCATGGCGTGCTGAGGGAATTGCCAGGCTTAGTGAATTTCACCCTATGATTTAGAGCACCGGCTGCTCAAAACGCGTCAGAAAACTTGCATGCATTTTTATGCATCTGTTTCAATAAAGCTCCGTTTTTATTGGAACGACTACAAAGCTGGATTTCCTTCTGTCTTCACCAACCTAATAGAGCTCAGTGAATCTCTACTCCGTGTGAAAAATACTCCTAATTCATAACAATATAGGAACACATTCTGTACTGTCTCAGTGGCAGTAGATTAATGATATGGTAGAAGTCGGTTTTACTTTAATGTGTTATAATTATTATGTACATCGTACGTTATGTTAAAAAAGTTAATGCCATTTAATTGCTACATTCCAGCCTGCTATTAAGTAATTTTGAGAGATTTTGGGACGTCTTCTCCGTTCTCTCGACACTGAATACGAGATCAGATGTTTTGTAGGAGATTTTATTATGAACTGCAGTGACTTTCCCAGATAGATTAGCCTATCATTTATCATAATTCATTCACACTCCCAGGATATACAGCGTAGAACTGTCATCACAACTCAATGTTCTCCATCTAGTGTTTATATGCACAAATATAATTAGTGCAGCAACACAATGTACTGTATGTAATAAGGTAATAATATTGTGATTAGTACAGGGTTGTTACAGGATTAGAAAAACATGGCTTCTTACTTCCGGAAACAACAGTACACCTGTCCATGCCTTTTGCATGCTTCTGGAATAGTACAACGGCAGGTCTGGTGGCTCCTATTAGCCCCCCGGCTGCCTTTACAACCCGTCGCCTCTTTGCCATTGTGCTACATGGGAACTGAGCTGGTGACAGAGGGAGCCCCTCCCTCATTCTAACTGCTGAGATTCCACAGTTGCTTTTGACCATGGCATCTGAGGTGTTAGACGGCCAGAATCAGATCTCTGATCCCCGCTGTTGTAGATGGTTTTCAGCTGTATAACAAAAAATAAATATGTAGTTAGCCAACAGAACACAGACTTCATGGAAAAGGAGAAAGTCTTTTGGTTTGTTCATCACATGTGAACATGTACAACGTCTTGGCTCAAATGAAGCCTTGTCAAGCACAAACATCATGTGACAGGCAGCATATATAGCATAATCAATTAAAGGGGTTAAACCAGGATTATAAATTCTCCTATCCACAGTATAGGGGATTATTTGCTCATCAGTGGTTGTCTCAGTGATGAGACCCCTTGACGATCTCAAGAACCGTTGTCTCATATCCTGTCACTGCGGGGGTCCCTTCTCCTCCTACTGTGACGTCAGAATGAATGGAGCACAGGCTGAGCATGTGTGGTCGGTGCTCTATTTATTTCAGTAGGGCTTTCAGATATACTTGAGCACTTGCTACTCTGATATTTCCGCAGTCCCGTTGAAAGTGAATTGAGCGTCAGCATATCTGTGTGATCCATTCAATCTCCTCCTCACCGCGGGAAGGGAGTGCAGTAACCCCACAGTGAGGAGAAAGGAGGACACAAGCCCCGTTCTCGAGATTGGCGTGGGTCTTAACAGCGAGACCCCAAACTAATCATCAAGTTATTCCTTATCCGGCAGATAGGGGATAACTTGTGATCCTCGTACAACCACTTTTGTCTCTTACAACAAGGGGCGAATTTGGCCACTTTATTAAAATCACAACTGGATCGCCGAAGTGGTTGTTGGCTGAATCCCATTCTGGGTCTCTATTCTGCCGTCAATTGCTGATGGTATAGCACACGTCTGATCTTCCTGTCTGGCAGTACATTCAGAACACATGTACTGGAATGAGTATTTTACACCTATGACCACCCTTATAATGGATGGAGCTTTGTATCTGACAAAATAGAGCAATAAATCTCCTGCAGGGACAATAGGCATAAATAATCTAATTATGCGTAATTGGATTGCAAATTACACCTTCATATAAATTCTGTTATCTGTAGCATCAACATTACTCACTGAGCAATGTTATACACGAGCTGCAGCCGTTAGTAAGGAAAGGAATAGAGAGGGCCTTTGGTAAGGAGGGCAGGGGCGTAACTATAGAGGATACAGGGGATGCAGTTGTGCCCCGGGCTCAGGAGCCTTAGGGACCCAGAAGGCCTCTCTTCTCCATTTAGGGAGCCCAGTACTATGAATAAAGCATTATAGTTGAGGGCCCTGTTACAGGTTTGCATTGGGGCCCAGGAGTTTCAAGTTACGCCTCTGAAGGAGGGTGATAGACAGCTGCAACGTAGAAGCAAGTTATTGGATTCCGTACGCAGCAGCAATTATATCGCCAGTTCCTAGACAGAATACTTCTTGGTGAGGAGCCAAAAATGATCAACAAACACAGCAGGTTGGCGGCGAGCCATCCTACCATTCCTGGCTGAATCAGAATTTACACTCTGCGCTTTCAGACATTTGTAAGACCTTGTTACGGCATGTTAGCTAACATTATCCCATGCTGTCACAGTATACTGACGGCAAGAGATCTCTCTAGGAGGACAGTACACTGTACCAGTAGGGCGGCTCGTACTGAGTCAGTCATTGTATAGTCCAGATTTAGATAAGACTGGGCCATGGTTTCATTTACACAGGCAACCAACACAACAATTAAAGTGTTAATTACACAGAGCGATTACCTTAAGGGGGGGGGGGGTTAAACAATGAGCTCTCAATGATTTCTTTGTGCAAATGAGATAACGACTGGATACAATTCTGTCATTACAATACTTAATGGAGCACAAAGAAAGAGTGAGTAGTGGATTTGGATACAATTTCCTCCTATCAAAATAGCTTTGACACCGTTTTTGGAATACTGGGCAAGTCTCTACTTCACATCGTGTCATAGCTTACAGATATACACAAATATTTTGTAACAAAAATGGCGCTAGTTATAAATCTGCACAAACATTGTGTTTAACCAAACTCCCATGACGCATCATTTTCTTAAAGGGTTGTACCAGGATCCCATGATTAATCCAAATGCATAGGATAGGGGATAACTTGCTGATCAGTGGGGATCTCACTATGTAGAACCCTAGCAATCTCAAGAACAAGCGTCCCATGTCTTCTTCTGCCTGTCATTGGAGGGTCGCTTCACCCCTCTGCAGTGATGTTACAATTAATGGAGTCAAACATGCTCAGGAACTGCTCCATTCATTTCAATGGGGCTGATGGAAATACCCAAGCTCTTGAAAGTTCCATTTAAAGCGAATGTGGTGGCAGCACACTTGTGCAACCAGCACTTCATTCAGTCTCCTCCTCAATGCGGGGGGTACAGTAAGCCCACAGTGAGGATGACCATCGACATGGGACTTCCAGTCTTGGGATTGGTGGATTTCTCAGCAGTGGGAACGCCACTGTTCAGCAAGTTATTTCCTATCCTGCCGATAAGGGATAATGTATGATTCTGGTACAACACCTTTAAATCTGTTATGCAAGTTGCAGAGCAAGAGTAAAGGTAGTGCAAGTCATAAAAAAAAATTGGCAGCCATTTTTATAATGCAATTTACTCCACTTTTCTGCAGCAATTCTTTGAATAAAGGTTCATTCACTGGCAGATAGGCCGTCATAGCCTCCAGCATTGTACATGGAAGAATGACTGCCGTTAGAACATAGTTCAATAAGCCTTTGGTCAACAATGACTCAGAATTTCCTCTTGCACTGAGAGCCATGTGCATTGCAGACGTTCTACATACTTTTAATGCTTAGGAGATGCTAGAACAAACATTTCATGAGTGTTCACTACTCCCAAACTATTTTTGCCACCTGTAGAGGCAACATATGCACCCCATCATTCCTTGGGTTGGAACGATTTTCCTTCACAATCTTCTATAGTTCTTTAAATGGGTTTTCACGCAAATACTAATACTCAGGATAGGTCATCAATGGTCAGTCGGCTGCGGTACAACGCTTGGCACCCTGGACGATCAACTGATTGGATGCCTGCAGTCTGCATCAGAATCATAGGGTCGGAGCAGAAGCAGATGCTCCACCCCCTGTGTATAGGCCGGCGCTGGTAAATGCAGGCTGGGGGCTTCTTAAATTCAATACCAGCTGTATCTCCAATTACAAGAGCCGTCCACTACACAGGGTTCAGTGCCGTCTGCTTCCACTTTGACTTCTGTGTATTGTGGTCCTGACAGTAGGAACCCGATTAGCAGATGAACTGGGGTGCCGAGCGTCTGCCGCAAGCTTCTGTGTGCAATAACTTTTAAATTTTTCCGTCAATATAGTTGTTCCAGGGCTCATTTTTTGCGGGACGTCCTGTAGTTTGCATTGGTAGCATTTTGGAATAAATATGACTTTTTGGTTGCTTTTTATTGCATTTCTTCTTGAAGACGTGGTGACCAAAAAAAGCTAATTTCTGACGTTCTTTATTTTGTTTTTCTGCCGATGTTCATCGTGCGGGGTAAATAATGCATTACTTTGATAGATCGGACTTTTACAGACCCACGGGGATGGCTTGATAGGCATTCTGCCAAAACAGCCCTGAGGTCTTTCAGAAGGCCCCCAGCTGCCATGACACCCAGACGGCTCTCTGCGATCTCCTTGCAGGGGGCCGTATAGAACCCACGAACATCGTTCGTGGGATTGAAATGCCGCTGTCAGAATTGACAAGAGCATTTAAATGGTTCTTAGCTCTGCTCAGCAGCGTGCGTGAGCGGGGCTATTGCAGTGGGTGTTGGCTGTAATAAACAGCTGGCACCCGTGCTGTATGAAGGGAGGTCACCCTGTGATCTTCCTTCATACATACCCTGACCCCGCAGGAAGTAACTGTACGTCCTATAGTGGGAAGGGGTTAATAGACTATAAGCCTCCGTGGTGCACTACATGTATCAATGGGACTGGCACCCTTTCCATAAGCACCCGTGCAATGCTCCTCCATATAGCAACGTGCCTGTCTGCGTTCTGTTGGGAAGTGGTGCTATACCTGCCCTTGTGTATCTCTATATCAGTATACCATTAATCTGGCTGCTGGCAGTCATTTAATATACTGTATACGATTTCAATCAATAGTCATCAACAAGAAATCAACTAAACAAGCTAAAGCTTCTCCTCCATACAGTTAGCTGGGCAATGGATGTAGGCCGATTACAGATGCAGCAGGGTGGACAGACATTATGGAAGTAAATCATCTCCTATCCCAATGCAGCCGAACGACTTCTTGTTTGAGCGAGCAGTGATGTATCTGCCTGTATAAACAGGCTGCCCGAGCGAACTCGGATATCGCGCACTTGTTCAAACACTATAATGTTTGCTGTAAACGACCCTTAGAGTAGCATTAAGGCCTCATGTCCACTTGTACGCAGGGATACCACTGGTGAATCCCGCAGTGGAATCCGTGTGTGCCCGCGGCTATGGAGAGAGAAAATACATTTTTCTTACCTCTCTGGACGCTGCGGGGCCCTCCTCTGTGCAGCCCGATCTTTTTTTTTCTGGCCGGCGGATGTGCTCGGCACGCCGGCAGCGTGCCGTGCATGCACCGTGCACAGCTTTTTTTTTTTAAACCTCCTGCTCTCCCGCGTATCCGCAGCACAGCACAAGACAGCTGCAGCTATGCCAGGGAAATGGACGGCTTCAATGGAAGCCGCGGGAGCTGTCCATGCAGCAGAAAAATGGAGTAAGCTGCGATTTCTTTCCATGCATGTGACCCGCACGCCGGGAAGAAATCCCATCCGCATGCTTTTAGCTGCCCTATGGATGCTAATGCCTCTCTATGTGCAGCAAGATGCACGGATCTCCCTTGCGGGGGCCACGCGCGGATTTTATTTCAAAAATACACATGTTGACATTGGGTCTTAGTAATGCTGCGTGTAGAAGTTAGGATTTTCGTTCAAAAAAATCGTTCAAACGAATAGAAATGAGCGATAATCGTTTTGTTTGAAACACAGCCAATGATGAACGAGAATCATACAGTTTTCGTTTGTCGTTAAGTTTCAGCTAAAATAAAAATAATCGTTGGCAGGTTCACTTATCGTTGCATTTAAACACTCCCCGCTCGTAGGAATGTGTAACACGGAACGAGAAGTGAATGACTCTCAACAATGATCTGCCAGTATAAACAGGCTGCAGGCAATCAATTACATTGCCTTACGCAGTTCTGCTCACATAAGTGTGTCGAAATTGCGTAAATAAGGAAGATGGAACAATACCTCTGCAGCCTAATACCCAAGCGCAAAAAAGAATGCAGCATGTTCTATTTTGCTTTTTGTACACACATGTGAGAGCCCATTATTCTCTATGGGCGTGTATAATCATGTGCACATATGCAGTCACATTGCGTATGGGCAACATGTATACAGATCATTGCGAGGCCACGGCTAGGGCAATATAAAAAACAAAAAAATTAAAAATTAAATTAAAACAGGTGGACTGCTCATTACAGTGTGCGTAAGATAAACTGTCTTATTAAATTAAACTGTACACTTTGGTTACTCTGTCTGCTGCATCATATCCTTAATCCTACATTGCTACACCTCCCTCCATGACATATTGCCTCATTGGGGGTCTCCAGATTCCTTTGTAGTGCCCCATGTGGTGGATAGGTGACTATGCATGTGTAAAACTATCTTCATTGTTTTATGAGAATATGAAACATTCGCCTTTTTCATCAACTCATGCATGGTGTCTTCCTTTCTGATTAGAATAGAAAGATACCCCAACATTCTCCCAATAGGTGCTAGCTACACTTCCAGAACTCTAACGTATCAGACCTTTATGGCATATACTTCTGATATGCCATAAATGTCTCACATGGTAATAACCCTTTAATTTTTCTTGCTGCCCGTGGGATGGCTTCCCTCTGTATGCCTTTGAGCACTACCCTATCCTGGATTAGAAATGTTGCAACTAGACCATTAGGAAGCCTGATGAGCTAAACAGAAGACAGAACATTTTTCAGAGATTTGCAAAAAGGCCCCAAACCAATTTATTAGTATATAATCGTAAAATCATATTAATGGACAATACCACTAAAAGGTTTCCTGCAGTTTTCTGTGCAGGGAGAGGCGCTGTCCCAGGAAACAGCATGTTAGTTGTCAGGTCTCTGCAAACAAAACCTTGCACGGAGCAGGGTTCAGGGAAGGCAAATGATAACTTTGGCCCAGTCTGTATAGATTTTCAGGGTTTTGACTTCACAGCCAGAGCTCTCACTCTCCATACAACTCCAGTGGGGAGCATAAAAAGTCTTGGCTCACTAAACTTAATAGTCCAGCCTTGCATCTATTGAACTGTTCTTTATTTTATAATATAGTGAATTTTTGTTTTAGTGCCAGTTACGAAAATAAAAGTCTATGCTCCAGAGACAGATAACAGTTATGTAAGAGTTACTGGGATCGTTTTGGAATAATGCCTTTCACTATTAAAAAACAGACGACTGAGATTTCATCTGGTGTACGGATACATAAGGGGCACATAAAGTAAGGACAGATGAACATGTCACTGCCAATATTCATGTCACCTTTTCCTATTGATGTTTGGGCAGTCTCATGGAACAGGTCTTGCCCTAAGCATTGGTTGTGTAAAAGGGTCATCTATTCTAGATAATCTTTTTAGACTTTTTGCCACTAGGACATAGCATAAAAGTCTGATAGAAGAGGCCCCACTTCTGCCAGAGAACAACCTCTGTTACGCAGTGGGGGTGGACCACTGTGCCACTGACCGATTTTGCTTTGGGTTGTTTTGGAGGGCAGCAGCTAGAGGACCTCTGGTTTTCACATTTTAATCTCTTTTTGAGGAATCAGGTCTTAGCTGCAGGGACCTTTAGGCCGCTACCCAAGAGTAGTCCCAGACGAAGAGAAGGGCGAGGTGAGGCACCTCCTTCTGCAAGACAAGGCGGCCAGATGCATTCGATGAAGAGTGAATGGAGAGGTGGCCATGGCCGTGTGTAACTCTCTACATTGGTCTATGGGAGTTAGAGAAACAGCTGAGCTGCTAGAATGTTCTTCCACACTCAGAAGCACCGATTCCTTCCTCAGCCCAATTCTATGCCAGTTTTTATTGAAGGGGAAAAAAGAAGATCTCATCATGAGTGTCTGCAGACAACCCCTCTTCTTGCATTTCAGTCTTTTGCTTTATGTGATCCCTAAGTGTGAAGAGTTACAACTCTGAAGCCTTGTAGTCCTTGTGCTTTTCAGGGAGTGCACAGATTCTGAAACATTACATCCAGGTATAAAGAAAAAGAGTTGTCTTGTTAGTGGATGAAGAAGTTGCTGCAGCCAATCACTGGCCTCAGTTGTGATGCTGGCACGTATACCAGGTCATCACTGCAGTAACTGACCGGTGGGCCCACTGGCACAGCAGTGGTGCTAGATGTAACAAATGAGTGCTGGTTGCTCTTTTTGTGATATTTCCTGCAGGTACTTGGATTATAATACCAAATCGGTGGCAGTGGAGGGGATAACCGTTATTAAACACAGTAAGTATATTAATAAAGTATAGTTTGGGGCGGGGTGACAGAAATTTACTATGAAACAAACCCAGACAACCTCTTTAAGCATCTCTTTAGAAGAATTTTGCTGGAAGATGAAGTTCGGATTAAAAAGTTTTTTTGTGCCTATGAACAGCTAGGTCTCAAGCACATGGATGTATTATGGCTCTACTTTGTATGGAGGACCCACATAGTACTGTACTGTCATAGGTCTCTAATTCACAAGAACGCATGTTTCATTTCATGCTGTGCAAATCAGAAGGATGGAAAAATACCCCTACAGTGCCATCTATTGGATGGCAGCATTCCTTCCATTCAATGTGACCTTTGAGGGGCAAGCAACCCGAAGCAGTCTGTCAATGCATGGTTTCTGGCTTGGTTTAATATTCCCAATCATTGAGGACTTGTTATAAGGTCACTTTGAATCGAAGTAATGCTGCCAGCCAATAGATGGTGCTGTAGAGGTATTTTTCCATCTTTCTGATTTGCATAAATTTCCCAGAGGACCATTGCCTTATAAGTCTCCTTACTTAACTTTTAAGTGTCCCTACTGCCCTTCTGGGTGCTCTCCTTGGGGAGAGACTGTGCTATCCCCTGATCCACTCACCCCCGAGGTGTCCCCACACACTTTTTGGGTGCTCTCCTTAAGGAGACACGACACTGCTTCTGACCTGATTGCATGCTGCATTATGGAGGTAATCCACCCAATAAGCATTGCTTCTACAAAAAACAACCCCCACCTAAGGCACCTGATAGAGCACTTTAAAGTGGTACAGAGACCTTGTGGTTCTGTCATGTAGGGTCCAGGATTCCCAACCTGAATTTTTTGTTTTCTCAGACAATGTATCCAAAAATCGGATGGCTGCCATTTTTTATGGACACATCGAAAAATCATACTGCGTAATAAAGATAAGTAATACATGTCTATAGATCAGATACTGATATAAAGTCAGCAGTTACTGTCAGCTATAGAATTACAGTCAGAATAACCTCCTGAAGGACCACCAGCGTCAAACAATTAATGGATGCAATTAACATTTTTTGCAGACACTGGATAAAAGTGCCCTACTTTTACAGACTTTTCAGAAATTTCTGGCCGGCTGGCATCACTGGTCATATTGTAGCCTCCAGCGCACAGAGCTGTTAGAAGTTCATTCTGAGTTTTTGTATGGTCGCATTTCCTGCCATGATGTTTTGTTTGCCTTAGTAAGAAATAATTCCAGGTATTTCAGATCCGCTGCTAGGATAGTATTACATGTTAATGGCCGGATCTATACTCTAGAATTTCTCTCTCATTGAATGTTTTTGGTGAAATGGAAATCTATAAACTGAAGCATATGTGAGCATAGTTGTACCTCATAATGAACGTGTTACCTTAATAAAAGCAATGTTTTCTGGATACAGAACAATCACTTAGTATGTCCATCTACAGGATGTATATGCAATCCGTCATATGAGTTCAATAACTGAGCGTTTTCACATTTGACACATTTCATATACACGTCATGCAGATACAGACCAGCCACTTCTCTGCACTCCGGATTAATAAGATCTCAGCTATGTCTTCACTATGGCACCTTTCTAGATCTGGAGCATTATTTCTACGCCATTTATCCGGGTAAATGATATAAATATATCACGTTTCAGTTCAGACATATGGTTGTGGCGCCCAACCTGAAAAGCCTTGCTTTGTAATATTTGGACGACTCACATAAGTTGGACCAAATCAAGCTAAGGAATTCTTGTAAAGTAGATGTGGGATAGCGAAGCTGGTGTTAAAGGGATTGTGGCATAATTGCAAGTTATCCCCTAACTTAAAAGGGTTGTCTCGAGGAAGCAGTGAAATTTTTTTTTTGCCCAGTCCCCCTTATTAAGCATACATTACTAATCACCCAAGTAAATGACTTTTCTAGCCGGTTTCTACTTACAGTTCCAGCGTTTCAGCAACTTATAAAAAGTTTCCCCAAGATGGCCGCCGACTCTTTTCCCGTCGCTTGCTGTAGCCCGACGTGCGCGCTCCCGAGACGCTACCAGCTGTGTCTCCCTGACAAGCAGACACCCAGCAGCCGCCGACCGGACCCACTGCAGCCGCCGACCGGACCCACCGCAGCCGCCGACCACAGCACACGCTCTTCGGCCACAGTCACCCACCGCCAGGCAGCAGGTAACCGGCGCTAAGCCCCGGCTCCCCCGCGCTAGGCCCCGGCTCCCCAGCGCTAGGCCCCGGCTCCCCAGCGCTAGGCTCCGGGGCCACAGCGCTAGGCTCCGGGGCCACAGCGGTAGGCTCCGGGGCCACAGCGGCAGTCCATCACTTGTCACCCCCGTTAGTCTGTCACCCGTCACTTACCTGGGCGGCTTCTAGGCACTGCTGGGCGGCTTCTCGGCTGGGCTGCTGGGCTGGGCTTCTCGGCTGGGCGGCTCCAGTTTCTGCACCTTCCTCTAACAGAGGATGATAGCAGAATGGCCGCTCCAGTGCGCTCCCGAGAAGATACAGCTCGTCTGCGCGTGCACAGAAGAGCTGTAGTGGCGAGCACACTGAAGTGGCTCGTGCTCAGAGCAGAAGACCGGACTGTGCAAGCGCGTCTAAAAAAGCAAGCCGCCAGCGAAATTAGACGGAACCATGGAGACGAGGACGCTAGCAACGGAGCAGGTAAGTGAATAACTTCTGTATGGCTCATATTTAACGCACGATGTATATTACAAAGTGCATTAATATGGCCATACAGAAGTGCTGAACCCCACTTGCTTTCGCGAGACAACCCCTTTAAAGAACAGTGAGATCTGACTGATGAGACCCCCACCAATCCCAAGAATGGGACTCCAGTATGTCCCTTAGTGAACATTCAAAGTCTATGCTACAACTTAGCTGTCAGCTTATTGCTAGGGGTCCTAAACTGCGGACCCCTGCTGATTAACTACTGGTAACCGATCCTGAGGATAGGTCTCTATAGTTCAGAGGTGGACAACCCATTTAACAAAAAAAAAAAATTGATTTAAAGAATAGGTCATTTTCTAAGGATAGATTCCCATTAAAGTAGTTGACTTGAAAGGGCAAATGGACATCATAGATGGGGGCCTCCAACTTCGGGGCCCTCCTTTTATTAGTCCCAATATGGGGCCACAATGTAAGAAATCTGGAGGACCCAGTGCATTAATATACCTTAAAGGGGTTGTCCCGCGCCGAAACGTTTTTTTTTTTTTTTTAACCCCCCCCCCCCCTGTTTGGCGCGAGACAACCCCGATGCAGGGGTTAAAAAAACAACCCGCACAGCGCTTACCTGAATCCCGGCGGTCCGGCGTCTTCATACTTACCTGCTGAAGATGGCCGCCGGGATCCTCTGTCTCCGTGGACCGCAGGGCTTCTGTGCGGTCCATTGCCGATTCCAGCCTCCTGATTGGCTGGAATCGGCACGTGACGGGGCGGAGCTACACGGAGCCGGCATTCTACACGAGCGGCCCCATAGAAGACTGCAGAAGACCCGGACTGCGCAAGCGCGGCTAATTTGGCCATCGGAGGGCGAAAATTAGTCGGCTCCATGGAAACGAGGACGCCAGCAACGGAGCAGGTAAGTATAAAACTTTTTATAACTTCTGTATGGCTCATAATTAATGCACAATGTACATTACAAAGTGCATTAATATGGCCATGCAGAAGTGTATAGACCCACTTGCTGTCGCGGGACAACCCCTTTAATTTCCTCTGTGACCATTTCAGGGTAAGGCCAGTTTCACACGGGCATATCGTCATTTGTGCAATTTTCCCACACGCAACATGCGATGTCAATAGCCCATTGATTTTAGTTGGGCCACTCACACCTGCAATGTTTTCAAGCATGTTTTACTTGCATGAACAAAAATTGCAGCATGTTCTATCTTGGGAAGTATTACGCGTGCATACGTGCCAAGATAGTGTATGGGGATTAGCGGAAAGCAGAAAGTATGTATGTCATTGAGTACTTGGTGTGTGCTGAAATGCAAGAGATATGCGGGCGGTTCACTGGTACAAAGGTTCATATGAGCCTGGCCTAAATGTGTCACTGGAACTGGCTAATCGCCAGGATTAATCACCTTGTCTAGCGCCAGTAGTATCAGTGTGTACAAGCAACAGACTTCTATAGAAGTCACCCTCCCCTCTGCATTTGTAGGATATATTTGTGTCCCATGGAAACCAGTTTCATCGGCCTGATGAAGAGTCCATAAGAAGAACCCGAAAGCTCGCTGTAACATCATGTATTTTTGTTAGCTATTAAAAGGTATCATATCTACAAGGTTACTTGGTTTCTCTTGCTGGGAACAATCACACTTTGCTATACTGGTTAACACGGTACCAAAACCCCTTTTTTCATACTTCTATAGAAAACACGCCTGTGTTATATATGTTGGAAATTGTGATCAATTTCCTGTGAACTTCCTGATAACATACAGACATAGACTTCTATATCTCTTCATCCCATGATTCATCTAGCCTGCCTTATATTAGGTCCTCTTTGGATAGATGTAGGCTTATAACAGGCTTACATTCACTTACTGGTGGTTTTCCAACCACATCTGCTGGAAGTTTGTTCCAAGCATCTATTAGGGTAGGTTCACGCAAAGCGGATTTGCTGTGGATTTTCAATGCAGAGTGTCTGCACGGAAAATCCACAGCATTTACAGTAGCAGCAAAGTGAATGATAGAAAAAGGAGAAAAGGAGTTCAGAATATGTGGCTGCGGAACGGATTCTGGATCTGGAGCATGTGAATTGTAGCACCAGATTTGGGGCGGATATAGGGCTTCTTTGCAAGGGCGTATTTGCACACGGAAAAATTGGATGTCCATACACAGAGAATAAAACCATTGATATCAATGGGTAAGTTCTCATTTTCCAGTTTCTGTGCACGCATTTCTCATGCATGCTCTATTTTGTCTGCATTTGCGCACCAAAGGACCCTATAGAAATCTAAGAGGGGTGCGCAAATATGTACATAATATGCAACGGGGGAAATACAGTACAAAACCGCAGGCAATAGAACAGATCTGGAACTTATTAGGCTAAATGACCTTTTAAATCATGGCAGGGGTGCATCCTGCGCCAATGTGAACATGCCCTGCAAGAGCAAGAAGTACAGAAAAATGGACTAATACCTCGTTGCACTTAGGCACATGCAAAAACACAAACGTGTCTGATTGAACCATCAGTGTATATTTCTGGCACAGGCTTCAATAGAAAGGCCGAAATCTGCAGCACTCCAAATCCGCAACAGGGATTCTGCACAGCAGGATTTCTGCGCAGAAAAAAACCTGCAGATAATCTGCAACACTAATGGCGGATTTGTTAAGGCTGCCTGCCCACGGCCGTATTTGCACTGTGGAATCTGGAGCGGGCGTTCGCCTCCGGATCCCGCAGCAAATACTGCCTATAGACATGCTATGCAAAACGCTTTTCCATGCCCACGTGTGGAAATCAGCTGGAATAATATGCTCGCAGCTGGAAAATCGCAGCATGCCCTATTCTAGTGCAGACTTTGCACGGACGGCTTCCATTGCAGTCAATGGAAGCTGTCCGTCCTGCGGCGATTCTGAAAATGCTGCAGGTTTTTGATGCAAAAAAAAATAAAAAATCTGCGATAAGAGAAGTTATCTATAGATGCAGAAAAGTTTACCTTGACGGTGCTAACTTTCTGTTATATGTTATCTTCAGCCATTGAAAAGCTATTTATCATTACCCAACATAAGCCTCTGTAGAGATATTGAAAGGGCAAATGCACTGGCACAGAAAGTTATCTTGACACGTTAGACTAAATTCACTTCTGTGCTTGGGGTCCTGTTCTTGTACTCCATTATGGGAGCAAGAAAACGGAAAACCCTGAATGAAAGGATCCATCTCATAACCGAATCAAACTGTACCAAATGGACCCCACTGACTATAATGGGGTCGGTTCAGTTCCTGCAGCTATCCGGTATTTTTACCAGACACAAAAGTCCTGCATGCACAACTTTTTTATCCAGCATCTCATACCGGATCTGTGTTGGAGGCTCTGAGCGGAGCTTCCAGCGCTGATGTCAATAGAGCCTTAAGGGCCCCTCCACACTGGCGAGAGCGATATCAAGCTGTGAATAATGGCCTGATATTTTCATGATAGCCGCGCCAGAGGATCGCAGAGTTCTAGCATTGCTTTCAATGGGGCCAGCGCTGCCTCTACCGACGGCTCCCTTGAAGACAATGTATAATATTGCAAAAAGATAGAACATGCTGCGATTTGTTTCCTGCAAAGCATCCATCGCGGTGCCATGCGTGCGACCATCACTAATGTGAGGGAACCATTAAAAAGAATGTACACTACTTGTGCGAGATTTGTGCATCTCGCAACGCACAAATCTCACACAATTTTCTCGCTAATGTGAAGACCCCCTTAGGCCTCCTTCCCACGAACGGATTTACGCCGCGTAAATCCGCGGCAAAAATCCGCTGCGTTGCCCCCCTTTCTATTGAACCTAATAGCACAATGCTCACGGTGCGGAATTCCACCGCGGAATTTCGCACCGTGAAATCTCCCGTCCTCACCCGCAGCATGTTCTATTTGTCGCGGGTGTACGCGCTGACGGCTTCCATTGCAGTCAATGGAAGCCGTCCGTTCACGCTATCTCCCGCTGCAACCAGCGGAAGATAGCGTGAAAAAACGCTTCCCCGCCTACCGCCGAGCGTCATATGACGCGGCCGGCGCGTCACGTGACGCGACCGGCCGCGTCATGTGACGCGGTGGGCGTGTCACATGACGCGACGGCGGTGGGCGGGGAAGCGTCTTCACGCTATCTTCCGCTGGTAAGTATGGGGTCTCTGGGGGGCGCCGTGAGGGGCTTCACTGCGGAATATTTCGCAGCGGAGCCCGTCACGCTCGTGTGAAGCCGGCCTAATAGTTAAGTTTTGCTTCCTTTGTAAGTGGAGTAGTAGTAGCATTACATGATAAGAGGTTATTACTGCTACTCCTGCAGTAACACAGCGACTTACCTATTCTCTCCTATAAGCAATCATAACACTCCATTACGTCTCTCTTTAATTTACACATTGCGTGACTTTTATGTCCTCCCATGCTCTCCTACCACGACTCTTGCAAATGCCACCTACAATATACCTATCAAAGTCTGCGTTGCTATAAACCTATAAAGATAGCAATCACAGCCTTTGACCCCCCAAAGCTGCAGTATTTCTGTAACTACCCATAACCTCTAGTGTAAAGACTTACTGAAATAATTAGCAGTGTAACAAATCAAGTAGAGTACAAAGTAACAGACCTGGAATGGAAACAGATAGTTTCGGAGCCCTCGTCACACCCTCGTACAGCAAAAGCCTAATTGGCTGTTCTGTATATACAAAGCCATGTGCAGTGTGAGTTCTCATGAAACCACTCCAACTATGTCAATAGTATCCACCAAGGGAGTAATACCTGCTACCGGGTGTCACATCCTACCTACGGTGGAAGCCAAAAGGCGCACATTTTTATATATAAGGAATGCATTAACTGTGTCATTGTTATCAGTAAGGGTCTAATCCAAAGGAGCTGTCTCTATGCAAGATTTCCGTATTGTACATCCCTACTGTATATAGTTGGGGTCTTTACACACTATTGGGGCAGATTTATGAAACTATCTAAAAGAAAAAACTTTTTTAGCCCCCCCTTAGCAACCAATCAGAGCTCAGCTTTCATTTTACCAGCGCAGAATACAAAATGAAAGCTGCACTGTAATTGGTTGCTAGGGGGAACTAAGACAGCTTTTCTTTTAGACAGTTTTATAAATCTCCCCCAATGTTCGTTAAATCCAAACTGGTTCTTTCCTTAATGCAGAATGGAGAGAGAACCTAGACGGCGCTATCGGAGAGTATAACGTACACTAGAGAGTAAAGACTATGCTCTGCATTTGTCTGTCCAGAAATGGAAGCTGCGTGTGACGTAGACCAATGAGGTCTCCATCTCACATATACTCTCCTATTGGCACCATCTAGTTCTGTCCTGGGTTTCATTCCCACTCAGTTTTCTGCATGAAGGATGTAGAGCATGGTGTGAAAAGACCCCAATCCTTCAGTATTGTATCTTGTAAAAGTCATCTTCATAGTTTTGGACACAGGTTAAAAAATACCCTCAAGTTCAACCTTTTCTTAATCCATTATACATCATTATTTACTAGATTCATTGTAACCCTCAATAGCATTTGTTATTAGATAAGCATCTTGCCCTTTTCTAAGTGCTGTCATTGTCTCTACCATTACTACCTCTCGGGGTAGGACATTCCTTAGTTTGACTACTCTAACTGTAAAGAATCCTTCCCCACACACAGTAGATATCTAAATCAGCTTCTATCCATTCATAGCAATCCCATTGAAAGCTGCATTCCAGCCTGGTATGGCTGCTTACAGAGAACAAAATGTATTCAGCTGCACAAAAGAAATGTAGAGACTTTAGGTTAAGAAGTGAAATCAGGCATATTGTCACTCACCTGTAATGAACACAGCCTTGCCTGCAACAGGTAGCATTCTCCTTGGAGAGGCGATACTCAGGACGTACCAACATGCAGAACTAAGAAGGACGATTCCCAGAATGATTGGGAGATACAGGTGGCAGAACCATTCAAAAATCACCAAAAGGAAGAAATAGACCAACAGAGCCGGGGTGAGGACCATGTCAGAATGAGAAAATTTAAAATAAACCAGAAGGGAGAAGAAGAGCCAGACAGAGCCATAGGCCCACAAGGAAGAAGATGTGGACAGATCCATAGCTGACAGAAGAGAAGAAAGTATATAAGGTCTAGCAGGTCTTGAGTTGAGGGACAGAACTTCTGCACTAAGTCCACCGAGGACTGAGAAGCACTGTTCACACTCACACACCACTAGCAGGCTATTTATAAGAGAGCAGCCAGTACAGGAGGGAAGGAGTGGCCAGCTCTAATCTCTACTCCAATGATTTCATGTTAGCAGGAATTCACCGGCTCTCACGTTACCACTCACTTGCAGATACAAACTTCTCATAGTGTTTTTTTTTTTTTTGCATTCTGCTCCCTGGTCTCCAGACACACTCCTTACATCCACGCCACATAACCGCATGCTTTGCTTTGAAGAGCTCACTTATGTTTTTGCAAGACCTGATCAATGCAGATTTCAAGTGTTCTTGTTGTATGAAATCCTGGCTAGTTATATGTGTGCCTTTGCACTTAGGTGAGTGCGATTCAGAGATCATCTAACATGAAGAGTTCACAGAGAGGCCTTCCAGAAGCCGCCAATAGCTTGTACTATGTGAGCTTCCCTGGGCTGGCTGGCACACACAGTGCGGCTTCACTTGCTTTGTACAGGTGATGGGGAAATGCTGCTGCTTGCCAGGCTTCAGCCAGCGAGATTCCCCGGAGCTGCAGCCAGTACGAATTCTTAATTCCAGTTTGGACAGCTGCTGCTTTCTAAGAAGAGACTGAAAATGCTGAGCACGGAAAGCTGCGCCGTACACGGGACGGTGAACTTTTCTTTGCCTGACTTACTCCAGCCTCTTTAATAATATCTAATCCTTTAAACAATGTTTCGGTTTTGTACTAAGCACTTCTATACTGTAGATGCGCATTTGTGTGTGCTTTCCTGCATCTACGGGGTTAATGACTGTGGTAATATGTTGGAAAGCAGGTAGGTGGAGATATGAAACTCTCCTAATTCCATACACTAATTATACAACCGGAGATTAGACTGACAATTTTTTGGCTGCTGTATTAATGTTAACGTTAATGAGATTTTGAAACAGAGTCAACTTTTTTCAACTCTTACTATTAATGCACCTGTCAAATAGTCAGACCTCGGGTCATGATGTGCTCTGGGGAAGATCCTGTATTCTGCAGCCGATTCGGTTGTTTCATGTTTTCCACTGCAGTTTACTGGGGCTGCAATGCTGAATAGGATAGGTACATTTACCTGGCACAGGTAAAGGAAGGTTAAGGTTCAGACGCTGTAGAATTGTGATGCCTTTGCAGTGTGGATTCTAATTTACACTCTGATACATGTGGATGTTTTATTTTTAATCTCCATCCACATGTATTGGGAAAAGATCTGTGTGGAAAAATCAGATTTTAAAAGTGAAGATTATTATTATCTCTGCTTAAGGAGAGCACTTAGAATAGTGATGGAACCTTTTAGAGATGGAGTGCCCAAATTGCAACTCAAAGCCCACTTATTTATTACAAAGTGCCAACACGTCAGGGGGAGGGGCTTATCACGACGTATGATTTTTACCTCCGTCGTTCTTTTGGATGCTGAAATGCTGTGGAATTTGCCACGGAAATTTCCACTGACGACATTCTGCAGCATTTCCGCCTAGTGTAAACATATTCCAAAAGTGATAGTGACCTCCCCAGAGCAGCCCTAGCAGTAATAGTGACCCCCCAGAGCGGCCCCAGCGTTAATAGTGACCCCCCCAGAACGGCCCCAGCATTAATAGTGACCCCCAGAGTGGCCCCAGTGGTAATAGTGACCTCCCTAGAGTGGCCCCAGTGGTAATAGTGACTCACCAGAGTGGCCCCAGCGGTAATAGAGACCCCCCAGAGCAGCCCCACCAGTAATAATGACCCCCTCAGAGCAGCCCCAGTGGTAATAGTGACCCCCCAGAATGGCCCCATCGGTAATAGTGACTCACCAGAGCGGCCCCAGCGGTAATAGTGACCCCCCCAGAGCGGCCCCAGCGGTAATAGTGACCCCCCCAGAGCGGCCCCAGCAGTAATAGTGAACCCCCCAGAGTGGCCCCAGCAGTAATAGTGAACCCCCCAGAGCGGCCCCAGTGATAATAGTGACCCCACCAGAGCGGCCCCAGTAGTAATAGTGACCCCCCCAGAATGGCCCCAGCGGTAATAGTGACCCCCGCAGAGCGGTCCCAGCGGTAATAGTGACCCCCCAGAGCGGCCCCAGCAGTAATAGTGACCCCCTACAGCAGCTTCAGCGGTAATAGTGACCCCACACAATGGCTTCAGCAGTAATAGTGACCCCCCCCCCCAGTGCCTTCAGTGGTAATAGTGACCCCCCCCCTCCTCTGAGAGCGGCTTCAGCGGTAATAGTGACCCTCCAGAGCGGCCGCAGCGGAAATAGTGATCCCCCAGAGTGGCTTCAGGGGTAACAGTGACCCCCAGAGTGGCTTCAGTGGTATTAGTGACCCCCCAGAGTGGCTTCAGTGATTATCGTGCAACCCCCAGAGCGCTTCAGTGGTTATAGTGACCCCCCCCACAGCAGTTCGACGGCAATAGTGACACCACACAGTGGCCCCAGTAGTAATAGTGGCACCCCACAGCAGCCCCCAGTAGTTATAGTGACACCCCACAGTGGCCCCAGTAGTAATAGTGACACCCCACAGCAGCCCCCAGTACTTATAGTGACACCCCACAGCAGCCCCCAGTAGTAATAGTGACACTCCACAGCAGCCCCAAGTAGTAATAGTGACACCTCAAAGCAGCCCCCAGTAGTAATAGTGACATCCCACAGTGGCCCCAGTAGTAATAGTGACACCTCACAGTGGCTCCAAGTAGTAATAGTGGCACCCCACAGCGGCCCCCAGTAGTAATAGTGTCCCCCTGAGACCCATTTACTTACCCTCTCCTCCTCTGCTTGGCGCTGATCCCAGATCAGTGTGTGCTGCCGAATGTCTCCTCCCACTGCTCTCATGGAACCAAGTAGGAGACGTCAGGGGAGGGAAGAGGAGGATCCCAGCTGCACACTGACGTCACAGTGTATGCCACTAGCAGCGCTGCTGAGTGAATGCTGTCAGGGGAGTAGTGGCCCCTGCCGGTATTCACTAATAAGGTAAGTGGTCGACAGGCGCAAGTGCCAGCAGGGAGGGCTTTGCGTGCCACCTCTGTCAAACATGCCATAGGTTCATCACCACTGACCTAGAAGGTGAATGAGGAGACTTATAAGGCCATGCATGCTCCTCTGGGAAATAAGCAAATAAGGAAGTTGGAACAATACCTCTGCAGCGCCACCTATTAGAAAGCAGCATTCCTGCAAGTCATTGTTAAACTGTTTATACAAGTCTTAATAACAATGATTGGGAATTGAGGAGAAATGATACCCTTCCCGAACCACGTCTATAGGCCTCTCATTAGCCAGGCCAGAAACCTTCTGCAAACTGATGAGGGGCAAACCCCCTGAAGCAGCTGTCTGTGTATGGTATTCTGGCTTTTGGATTTCAATTCCCAGTCAGTGTTATAAGGCTGGTCTCATACGATCACACAATTACAGATTCCTTGATCGGATAATGTGTGATAATACGCAGGTTAATCAAATACATGGGATTACATAATACCGTTCACATTATTGGGTCAAAATTGCATAATCCGCTCACGGAAAATAAAACGTAGCATGTTCTGTTTCACTATGAAATCCATGACCATAGAACCTATTGTGCTCTATGGTAGCGGATAAACCCGTAGCCCATACGCAATTACATAACGTATGGGCTGCAGATACCAACCTCATTGCTAAGCAACAAGATGGGAAAACCAAAAAAATCCCAAACAGCTGTACTGTGCATGCGTACGCGGTCATATGCAATATAATTACGCGCCGTACGCAAGGTCACTGGCCATACTAACAGCCGAAATCTGCTGCGGGCCACCTGAATGCGGAATCTGACCCTGTCATGTGAGCCCGACCTAAGGATTGTATACTGAGTCTAACATTGATTTGCAGGGATGCTGCCTTCCAATAGGTGGCGCTGCAGAGCTATTGTTCTATCTTACTTATTTTAAAATCCACAGCATATTCATTAACTTGCAGAATAGCAGGGAAGCTAACTAAACAATGTCAGAGAGAAGGGGAGAGAGTTATGCAGTGCAGGTAAACAATCTCTATCTCCAGAAAGTACAGTAAAATAGGCTAATTTGCATGCAAAAAAGCATAGTTCATTCCACAAAATATATTATGTTCTCTAAGGCTAAAGCCCCCTTTACACGCAAAGATGATTGCTCAAAATGTGTCAGTTTTTGACAGTTCTGAGTGATCATTTTGCATTAGTTGCTAATATCCTAATTAGCTCATTAGTAGCTTACAAGCTTCCTTTGCATGTATTTAGAGAACAGTGGGTGGTCTGTTCTCTAAATACACGTCTATTGTTCTGCCAGTGGGCTGCTGGCTGCATGCAAGGTTATCAGTGCTGCCCACTCAGCATGCGGTCCCTCTTATCAAGGATGACAGATTTCTTGCTAACCTGAAGTCAGCGATGAACGAACAGTGCACGGTAAGTGCATTTACATACAACGGCTATCGCTCAAAAGCCGTTGTTTGGACAAATTTTGAGCGATAATCGTTGCTTGTAAATGGGGCTTAACTCACACTACTATCATTTTCTTCTGTCGCTCAGCTCCATCCTTGGAACCGAACAATAGAAAAACCGGAAGTGCTGAACGCAGCATATGCTAAACCCAGATAGCGCCAAGATTATGAGGGCCATCCGGCTTCCGGCAGGCAGGCAGGAGTATTCTCGGACAAGACAGCACAGCATGCTGCAGTATTTGTGTTTAGATTTTGCACTAGACCTCCATATGGAGTCAGAGATACAGATGTGAATGTGGCCTTTACTGGTATTTTAATGATATATCCTCTGCATTCCACCTCCCCATTCCTTCAGTAGCACATTCCTCACGTCTTGCTCTTTCTAGTATTATAGATGACTAATGCTAAGGCTTCAGTGCCTCTCTTTATCTGCATGATGATTTTACCCCGTTTCTTCATTGTGTATCCCTAAGCAATTGTTGATTAGCAATTTAACCCAGCTTTCCTAGGGCTTATGTGCCACTTACTGACCCTTCAGTGTATTACACTGGTGCTACAGTGGATCGCCCTCTTGGACTCCTGTCTAACAACATCTCTGACTATTCCCTGGTTTTACTTTATCCGAGTTTACCTGGTACTCTACCCCGGACTGCCTGACCTTACTACCGCCTGCACTTTGTGGCCTCTAGTTCCTTTCCTGTATTCTGACCTTGGCTGATCCCTGACCTAGATTTTCTTCTTCTGTTTTAGCTAATATGTTTACTTTGCGGCCCCAGGATTCACCCCTGGCTTTCCAAAGTTTATATCTGCTCACTCGGTCGCAATCCCTCTCAAAAGCAGGAGGCTGCAAAGCCTGAAGACCATGAATTCTCAAAGACCCTAGATAGAGCGACCGGCATCAAGTTCAATCACTGAGGCCTGTTTGGACGGACTAACTAAACTACCCCATGACAATATCAAGCCCAATGGGTTCTTGGAAGATAAACCAAACAACAGAGTAATCCCACCTGTGTAAAACGCAAGGTTGAAGTACACTGCAAGTTAAAGGCTCACGCCAGCAAAAACACATTTTTTTCATGCTTGCCCGCTCACCTGATTGCCTGTCACATGCTGGAGGTCCCCTCTGTGTATTCCAGTCACTTCCATGAAGTGTAGCCCCTGTCTGATACTTATCAGCCACCATCTTGAGGCTGATATTTTTTACTTTCAGTTTCACATCAATCCCATGTTGCATCAGCACAGCATTAGCTAAGGTTATGCTATTCTGCCTGCTAATGGACCGTTTAATTATCATTATGCATTTATAGTCATCTAAATAAGCTACAGACTATAAGTATACAGTCAGGAGGATGAGCTGGGATCACCTCTATTATAACCGTGTGACAGGAGTTGTGTGATCATCATCGGTAACTGTGACAAGAAAGTCTGTGTCCCCCTGCAGGCAATTTCTCTGGTAGGGTGCAAATAATAGCATCACACAGACTGAGAAACATCATAGCTACATCAGGAATGAATAAAACAAATCACTGAATAGGCCCTTTAGAGCTCATAGCCAGGTCGTAAATATCGCAGTGGAATCAGACCCAGCGCCCCCCAGAGACCCTATACTCAACTTTCCGGATCTACCGCAAGTGTCTTGCCTGGCGCGAATGCGCAGTGCAGAGCATGACGCGCCGGTGCTGGGCGGTGACACGGATTCTGGCGGTACTTCCGCTGTGCTAACAGCGGAAGTATCACAGGACGAACAGATTCCATTGACTGCAATGGAAGCCGTCCTCATGCTTTTCCGCACAGAATAAAACATGCTGCGATTCTCCCCCGCACAGTTGATTTCTGCTCGTGGGCATGGGAGAATCGTTTATCACAGCATGTTTATGGATGAACATTGCTGTGGAATTCGCGGTGGTTGTCTAGCCGTGAATTCCGCAGCGGTAAACCGTCTGTGGGCATTAGCGCTTACTGCTGTTATTAATGTAACAAGCCAAACATAGCAGTCCTCCCAGCAAGATCCTGGACTGAGACTATGATGGCCACCTGGTGATTCGGAATGATATTTCTGTTGTGCAAGGTATTGTGCAATGTGTGCACTGAATGTTCGCAGCCATGGACAGTCCCGGCATCTTGCCACGTGAAAACGGCCTTGGTAAGTTCCAGAGAGACATAAATGGGATGGCCATGCCGCCAGCACTGTGTTATAGTACAGTACACAGTATGTATAATGCCCGATGTTGTAAGATGGCATTGCAGAATGTTACCGTTTGCTCTTAAATAATGTACTATGACTGTAAATGTTCTATTTTGCAATCATAATGCATTTTGTACCCAAAGAACTTGCCGCAGGTTGCTATATTTAACAGTATTGAGTGTTACTATTGGTTGATGACATAAGTACAATGAGCTACCTGTTTCTCCTTATACACAATGTACCCAGGAATATGTTCACACACTTAACTTGCCATGCAAGGTACAGTACGCGTGACTACAATGCAATAAACATGTCCATATGGGAACATCATGTACTAGGTGACTGTTTATAGTTGTGGTAATAACATGGCAGAAAGTAGGTCAGCTATGGCCTAACCTTGCGGAATCAGGGATCCTCCTTACTGGAAACCATCCATGTCTCTGGTGCAGCGAGTCAAGATACGTCAGCAGGCAGCTTTTACAGCATTCATAAAAATTATGTTAAATAGAGAATTTGTCGCCTGCACAGACTTAGTTATATTGTGTTAACCCCTTAGTGCCCACCCCATTGTGTTTATACGTCCTAGCTAAGTGGGCTTTAATCCCCAGGGCCATAAAAACACCCTCGCTCTGGGGATTAAAGCCACGTGGGCTGTGGACATGACAGCTCCATGCTGATGGGTGCCGGAGGTAGGTGACAACCTGGAGCTATCATGGGGGGGCCACGGTGAGTGACCCCCAGTCATGCGATCACCGTTATCCAATGGAAGTAAATTAAAAGTAAAATACAGTTAAACTTACAGCTCCCTCATGGATCAGATCCATGAAGAGAGCTGTTAGTACGCACCTCCTTCCGCCGCAATGTTTCACAGCATTTTAGCCCTTCCAGGACCTGACGCCACCTTCCACGCAAGTGCGCCCGACGTAATATGTCACGTGCATGCACAGGAGGCCGGGATCCACGAGCGGAGCTGAAAATACTCACCTCTATCCTCCGTGATGTGTCGCTGTGATCTGGACCTGCCGCGGGCTGCTGCGCACGGGTTGAGCAGATAGGAATTGCGGATTCCACAAGTATTTGATCTGCGGTAATATGTGGATTAAATGCATTGGATTACACAATTCCACTCACAATAGCGGGTCGGAATGACATAATCCACTCGCAGAAAACAGAACGCAGCATGTTCTATTTTACTGCGGATATCCGCAACATAGAGCCTGTTGTACTCTATGGTCGCAGATATACCTGCAGCCCATACGCAATTACATTGCTAAGCAACGGTGCAGAAAATATAAATAAAAAAAGCTGTACTGCACATGACCGCCTGTGTGAGTATGCATTTATGCACAGTACATTTTGCAACAGTATGCAGCACCACGGCCAGGCTCACAGCTGGGATTCACTGCAGGCCTCCGTAAGAGGATTCCACATACGGCCGTGTGAGCCTGGCGTTATTCATACCACTACCTGTAATACATAATTTACAAGAAGCCCTGGGAACGCTCGCCTTCCTGCAGTTCCAGGAGCAGCTTGTTGAGTGCCTTGTGTTTGAGACCGCTGCAACTCAGTAAGCTTAAGAAGCCTCACAGAGTGCCACTTTACACCCCCTCCCTGCTGCTGAGGTCAAGAAATACCCCCCAGAAAGTGCCACTGAGAAGGAGGGATACCCGGTTTTATTGCCCCATATGCCGATCACAACCAGGACTCCGTAATTACCTCTGTCTTCGGACATACCACACAGGGGGGGTGGAGGGGCGTTATTTTTAGGGAGTCAATTTTTTTTTCTGCACAAGTGTGCAATGGTGCCTGGAATTTATTCAGTTGTGCCTTAAAATCCAATGGGTGTTCCTTCCATTATAGGCCTAGCAATGTGTCCTGTAAGCAAACAGTGGTATCCATTTTAGGGTGCAAGTCTTCATTCATATGTGTGCTGTACAAAAAAACTGCTTTTAAATTAACACACTTGACAAAAAAAATGAAAATCGTAATTATTTTTATTCTGCTTTGCTTAGATTAATTCAATAACTGTGGGGTCAAAATACGCAGTACACCCCTAGATGAATTCATTATGGGGTCTAGTTTTCAAAATGGGGTCATTTGTGGGGGGGTTCTCTATTGTTTTGGCTGCTCAAAGGCTCTACAAGTGGGCAATGGGGCCTAAAACACCTTCAAGCAAAATTACTGTTCTGAAAGACACCGGTTGATCCTTTCAGTTTGGGCCCCATTATACATAGAGACATAAGATTAGGGCAACAATGGGTTTGTTTCTGAACGCAGGAAAAAGAGAGGTATCCTATTTAGGCATCGTTCACACGGGCAACACGGCATCACTGCGAAAAAATCGCAGCGATATCGCATTGCTGGTCCGTGCGATATCGCTGCGACTTATCGCGGTGATACTGCGACTTTGTAGCCCCTTAAAGTCGCATGACTTTGTAGCACCACATATAAAGATTTTTGGGGAAGGCTTAAAATATAAGCCCTTCCCCGAAAATAAGCCGTAGCTGGAGAAGAAAAAAAACCAAGACACATATACATCACCTCTCCAGCGCTGTCAGCTGTTAGGATTTACTACTGTCCAAGTTGCATCGCATCACACGAAAATCGCGTCTTCGTGCGATGCAATGCAATAGAGAGGAAGGCTCCATAGGGGAACCTGGACTACAAAACCTCACAAGTCGCGTGCATATAGCGGGACCTACAAGGTTTTTGTGTGATTGTCGCATGTTACACAATATCGCATGTGTGAAGTAACCCATAGGAAAGCATGGGCTTCTCATACATGCGATTTGTGGCATTTTGCACTTTGTCGCCCGTGTGAACAAGGCCTTAGGGTGGCTTCACACGAGCGTGTTTTTGTGCGTACATAGGTGCGCACCTATGTACGTGCAAAACACCACGTGTATGAAGGTCCGTGTATTGCCTTCAATGGAGCCGCGGCTATTTTTTTCTTCTCTAAATTGCATCAACTTCTGAAAAATAACAGTGCGATCAAAATACTCATGACATTTGGCTTGGTGTAGGAAAACATAGTGTTCCTCAAAATGTTAATAATTAATGTTAACTTTGTACGTCTCCTAAGTGGTTAAAAAAAACTAAAGTTTTTCAAAAGTGCATGCAGAATAAAGTAAACAGATGGAAATATATATCATATCAAAAATGTATACAGTATGTTTGCACATATTTCAGATATTACAGTTGAAAATGTGAAAAAAATGACAATTTTTTCAAAATGTTCCCAAATTTGGCGCTTTTAGTAAATATACATAAATTCTATCGGCCTATTTTTACCACCTAAATGAAGTACAATATGCATCGAAAAAACAATGTCAGAATAACTTGGATATGCAAAATCTTTACGGAGTTATTCTATGTTAAAGTGACACATGTCAGATTTCCAAAATTTGGCTTGGTCTTTAGGGCACAAACAGGTTTGGTCACTAAGGAGTTAAGAAAAACAAGAGAAAGGTCTGGATTGCCTAAAGGATCTTTGGTGTAGAGGTACATCTTAAAGAGTACATGGGCAAAGTACTTGTAGCCGAGCAATCAACAGTTGGAGTCAAGCTTCTGCAATAATGGCCATGAACAGAGAAACTACGGGCTATTTAACCCCTTAGATGTCATTGTCAAAATATTGTAGCATCTAAGAAGCTAGAAAGAGATAAGCAATTCCCTCTGTCAGCCCATCTACATCCCCTTGATGCGATGACGGCGACTGATGGTCGTTAGGGGGCTAATGAAGGATCCCAGGTATGCCATAGGTTTATGTCCATTTGGCCTGAAACTAATAGATTGCCTGTCTGTGATAAACTGAAAGACAATAAAGCTTTGTATAAACAATTCACCCCCTTCAGAAAAATACAAATTTTTAACCACTTTTTTATGTAAAAAGATTTTCTTGTTTAAAGGGCCACCGTGTTTTGTTTTTTTTAATTCATCATGTAGCTATCTCTCCAGTATATATAAATGGACTAGTGTTACCTTGGTTAGTTATTTCTTTCTGTCTGAAGCTCCTGGCCTATTTTCCTCAGTTAGCCATGTGATCTCAGTTCTGACCAGCTCAGATCTTTCTTGCCGATATGCTGCCTGAAATTAGTCAATTTCACAGTTTGTGTTATGTTGTTTTATAAACCTACCACAGAAACTGCCTAGAGGGGGGCACAAACATTCCCATCACAATTACTAATGATGATCACACAGCTCCTGTCACACAGTCATAATAGAGAATATCACTGCTCATCCTCCTGACTCTATACATATGGTTTGTACGTTATTTAGAAGACTATAGAAGATAATGTTGATAGAACTGTCCCTCCTAGTAGACCGAAATAGTATTGCCTCTAGCTAATGCTGTGCTGATGCATCATGGATTCATTTGAAACTGAAAGTAAAAAATCTCACCATTAGGGTTCCTTTTCACAGGGGCGCTGCGATTTTCGGTGCGACTATCAGGAACAAAATAACAAACAGGTAGCATCACTAGCCTTAGCCATTAAGCTAGTGATGCTACCTGGTTGTTATTTTGTTCCTGATAGGGATTGAGGTGGGGGTTGGGCATTTTGGGATAGAAGCTGCAGCCTTTGAATACCTTGATTGCTCCTCATACTCTGTCAGTGTAGACAGCATTATCAAGCTAGTCTTTTGGATAGGAAGGTGTATTATTCATCTTTCACTCTTCCACTATTTAGAAAAGTTCCTGATGAAACTACCCTACGGTAGTGGAAACGCGTTGAACTTCGAAATTATTTTTTAAGCTGGATTTTTTCAAAACCAGCGCAGTATTTATTTATAGTGGAAACTTTTGTTTCTAAAGATTTTTTCAGCACTAATGAACCAGTATAGATATAGCATACAGGACTGTACCACTCAGCAAATACCCTCCAATATATGTGGTATTTCATTGCTATAGCCACTGGGGTATTTGACCAGAAGGTCCAAAGGCTGAATACAAGTGTCCAGTCCTGCTATTTTCTATCTGGCTTCTGTGTTTAGGCACCTTGTTTGTGTTCCTTTTTAATCAATAAAGGATTTTAGATTATAATTTCAATTAAGGTTATATTTTTAGCGCTACAGAATCCTTACAGTGAAACTGTCTACAAGTGATCTAGTTGATTCTTCTGCCCCAGTGAAAAATAGGTGGTATAAATAGACTGATAGAATTTGTGTATATTTAATAAAAGTTCCAAAATTGGGGAAATTTGGAATTTTTTTTATTTTTTTACATTTTCAACTGTAATATTTCAAATATGTTCAAAAATACTGTACAAATTTTGAAAAACTTTAAAAACTTTGGAGAGACAAATTTAACATTACTTATCAACATTTTGAGGAACACTTTGGTTTTTTTCTACACCAAGCCAAGATTGCAAAGGCTCATGGGTGTCAGAATGATAGCTACCACCACAAGTGACCCCATTTTAAAAATTACACCCCTTAATGTATTCACTGAGCGGGTTATGAGTATTTGAATCCACAGTTTTTTTCAGCAATTAATGCAATTTAGAGGAGAAAAAATAAAATTTCATAGATTTGCAAATATGTCATTTAAAAGACATTTGTTTTCTATAGTGCACATGAAAAAGGGATAGCCCTGTTTGTCCTGTGTTCAGAAACATACCCATTGTGGCCCTAATCTTATGTCTGTATGCACAACGGGGCCCAAACCGAAAGTAACAGCCGATGGCTTTCAGAACAGACATTTTGCTTGAAGGTGATTCAGGCCCCATTGCCCACTTGTAGAGCCCTTGAGTGGCCAAAACAATGAAAACCCCCCAGAAATGACCCCATTTTGAAAACTAGACCCCTTAACGAATTCATCTAGGGGTGTACATCATAATTTGACCCCACAGTTTTTGAATGAATCTAAGCAAAGCAGAAAGGAAAAATTAAGATTTTCATTTTTTTGGCAATTGTGTCATTTTAAAAACATTTTTTTTGTACAGAACACATATGAATGAAGACTTGTGCCCCAAAATGGAACCCCCTGTTTGTCCTGTGTTCAGAAATATACCCATTGTGGCCCTAATTTTATTTTCTGGCAGCACAACGGGGCCAAAACCGAAAACAGCATTAAAGTTTAACTGTTTTCAACTTTTATGTAATTGGATAATAGCGATCACGTGACCGGGGACCATTCACCGCATCCCTGAGTCACTGCTCCAGGCTCTTGACTACCTTTAGTAGCCAGGATCAAGGACATTTTAAACTGCCTGGATGGATCGGATCCGTGACGGGAGGTGAAATTTTAGCTTTTTTTAAAGTTTTACGTGATCGTCGCTATCCGTTGGATAGCGACGATCATGTGACTAGGGAACGCGTACCGTGGCACCCTGTGAAATCTCCAGGTCTCCGCTATGTTTGGAAGCCAGAAGCAGGGATATTTTAAATCACCCGGGCAATCTGCAGCTTTTGCGCATGCCTCCCTCACTTTGGCGACGGGCATGTGCACAGAAGCCAGGGTAAGGTCCGCGGATAAATCTATGGGCTTTAGGTACGTAATTTCACCCTCCCTAACGTTTATGATCCGTGAGGAGAGATGAAACTTTGACTTTTGAAACGTTTTTTTTTCTTTTTTTTACACTTTTAAACTTTTTTTTACTTTACATGATCACTGTTATCAATTGGATAACACTTATTATGTGACCGGGAACCGCATACAACAGTCCACGGTGACATCTCTCTGCTCTAGGCTGCACATGCTTGCCGGGAGCAGAGGGGCTTAAAATTTCCTGGGGGCGCGAGCCCTTCTGAGCACACACCCAACGTTTCTGTCGGGAGCGAATGCACAGAATGCAACGTAAGGTTCTGGAAGGACCATACCGCCGCAGTACATCGCAGAGGACAGGGGTGAGTATTTTCACCTCCCCTAATGGATCCAATCCAAGAGGGGAGATGAAACTTTAACTTTATTTTACTTTTTAGAACTTTTCCGTGATCGCAGATGTCACTGCAGTGCCCGGTGACATCTCCTGCTTCTCAGCTACCTTCAGAAGCCAGGAAGCAGGAGATTTCAAATGTCACACACCGCTCTGGTCGTCTGCGCATGCGTCACCATTTTCACTTAGGCGCGCATGCCCAGAAGACACCAGTGGGTCTGCTCTGGACAATATCATTATGGGACATCACGAAGGATGGGGGTGGGTAGTTTTAGCCCCCCTCAAGGATGTGATCAACGAGGGGAGCTGATAATATAACTTTTTAAAACTTTTTATTTACTTCATTGCGACTGGCCCCACGGGGCTTTAATGCTCAGTGGATGCCAGTTTTTACGTCCCTGAGGATTAAAGACCACAAAGCCAGGATGTAAAAAGGCATTGGGGCCGTCACTAAGGGTTTAAAGCTCTGAGGCAGTTGACTGGAGGAGTTAGGGGATGATGATGCAGGCTGCACACAGTGCCGTGCATACACTGCAGTGGTGTACTGTGTGAAGAACAAAACTGTTCAGATCTGAGGTTACCACTACTATACAAACTGGGGACACAGTGGACGACTAGGAGGTAAGCAGGAACACACTAGACCGTTATCACTGAAGATGGGAGGAAGCAGGAGCACAGTTGACAATTATTACTGGGGATGCAGGCAGGAGGGGGAAGCAGAGGCACAGAGAACCATTATTATTGGGCAGGAGGGGGAAAGCGGGGCACAGTGAACCATTATTATTAGGCAGGAGGGGGAAGCAGGAGCACAGAGGACCATTATTAATGGGCAGGAGAGGGAAGCAGGGTCACAGAGGACCATTATAATTGGGTAGAAGGGGGAGCAGGAGTACAGTGGATCATTATTATTTGACAGGAGGGGAAACGGGCACAGAAGACCATTATTATTGGGCAGGAGGGGGAAGCAGGGGCACAGAGGATAATTATTATTGGGCAGAAGGGTGAAGCAAGGGCACAGAGGACCATTTTTATTGGGCAGGAGGGGGAAGAAGGGGCACAAAAGACCATTATTATTGGGCAGGAAGGGGAAGCAGAAGCACAGAGGACCAATATTAATGGGCAGGAGGGGGAAGCAGGGACACAGTGGGCTATTATTATTGGGCAGGAGGGGGAAGCAGGGGCACAGAGGACCATTATTATTGGGTAGGAGGGGAAGCAGGGGCACAGAGGGCTATTATTATTGGGCAGGAGGGGTAAGCAGGGGCACAGAAGAACATTATTATTGGGCAGGAGGGGGAAGCAGGGGCAGGGTGGACCATTATAATTGGGCAGGAGGGGGAAGCAGGGGCACATAGGACCATTATTATTGGGCAGGAGGGGGAAGCAGGGACACAGTGGAACATTATTATTGGACAGGACAGGGAAGCAGGGGCACAGAGGACCATTATTATTGGACAGTAGTGGGAAGCAGGGGCACAGAAGAACATTATTATTGGGCAGGAGGGGGAAGCAGGGGCACAGAAGACCATTATTATTGGGCACGAGAGGGAAGCAGGGGCACAGAGGACCATTATTATTGGGCAGAAGGGTAAAGCAAGGGCACAGAGGACCATTTTTATTGGGCAGGAGGGGGAAGCAGGGGCACAGAAAACCATTATTATTGGGCAGGAAGGGGAAGCAGAAGCCCAGAAGACCATTATTATTGAACAGGAGAGGAAAGCAGCAGCACAGAGAACCATTATTATTGGGCAGGAGGGGGGAAGCAGGGGCACAGAGGACCATAATTATTGGGCAGGAGAGGAAAGCAGAGGCACAGAAGAACATTATTATTGGGCAGGAGGGGGAAGCAGGGGCAGGGTGGACCATTATAATTGGGCAGGAGTGGGAAGCAGGGGGACATAGGACCATTATTAATGGGCAGGAGGGGGAAGCAGGGACACAGTGGACTATTATTATTGGGCAGGAGGGGGCAGCAAGGGCGCAGAGGACCATTATTATTGGGCAGGAGGGGGAAGCAGGGACACAGTGGACTATTATTATTGGGCAGGAGGGGGCAGCAAGGGCGCAGAGGACCATTATTATTGGGAAGGAGGGGGAAGCAGGAGCACAGTGGAACATTATTATTGAGCGAGAGAGGGAAGCAGGGGCACAGAAGACCATTGTTATTGGGCAGAAGTGGGAAGCAGAGGCACAGTGGACCATTATTATTGGGCAGGAGGGGGAAGCAGGAGCACAGAGAACCATTGTTAATGGGCAGGGGAGGGAAGCAGGGGCACAGTGGACTATTATTATTGGGCAGGAGGGGGCAGCAAGGGCGCAGAGGACCATTATTATTGGGAAGGATGGGGAAGCAGGAGCACAGTGCAACATTATTATTGAGCGGGAGAGGGAAGCAGGGGCACAGAAGACCATTGTTATTGGGCAGGAGTGGGAAGCAGAGGCACAGTGGACCATTATTATTGGGCAGGAGGGGGAAGCAGGAGCACAGAGAACCATTGTTAATGGGCAGGGGAGGGAAGCAGGGGCACAGTGGACTATTATTATTGGGCAGGAGGGGGCAGCAAGGGCGCAGAGGACCATTATTATTGGGAAGGAGGGGGAAGCAGGAGCACAGTGCAACATTATTATTGAGCGGGAGAGGGAAGCAGGGGCACAGAAGACCATTGTTATTGGGCAGGAGTGGGAAGCAGGGGCACAGTGGACCATTATTATTGGGCAGGAGGGGGAAGCAGGAGCACAGAGAACCATTGTTAATGGGCAGGAGAGGGAAGCAGGGGCACAGTGGACTATTATTATTGGGCAGGAGGGGGCAGCAAGGGCGCAGAGGACCATTATTATTGGGCAGGAGGGGGAAGCAGGGACACAGTGGACTATTATTATTGGGCAGGAGGGGGCAGCAAGGGCGCAGAGGACCATTATTATTGGGAAGGAGGGGGAAGCAGGAGCACAGTGGAACATTATTATTGAGCGGGAGAGGTAAGCAGGGGCACAGAAGACCATTGTTATTGGGCAGGAGTGGGAAGCAGAGGCACAGTGGACCATTATTATTGGGCAGGAAGGGGAAGCAGGAGCACAGAGAACCATTGTTAATGGGCGGAGAGGGAAGCAGGGGCACAGTGGACTATTATTATTGGGCAGGAGGGGGCAGCAAGGGCGCAGAGGACCATTATTATTGGGAAGGAGGGGGAAGCAGGAGCACAGTGGAACATTATTATTGAGCGGGAGAGGGAAGCAGGGGCACAGAAGACCATTGTTATTGGGCAGGAGTGGGAAGCAGAGGCACAGTGGACCATTATTATTGGCTAGGAGGGGGAAGCAGGAGCACAGAGAACCATTGTTAATGGGCAGGAGAGGGAAGCAGGGGCACAGTGGACCATTATTTTTGGCTAGGAGGGAGAAGCAGGGGCACAGAAGAACATTATTATTGGACAGGAGAGGGAAGCAGGGGAACAGAAGACCATTATTATTGGACAGGAGTGGGAAGCAGGGGCACAGTGGATCATTATTATTGGGCAGGAGGGGGAAGTAGCAGCACAGGGGACCATTGTTAGTGGCCAGGAGGGGGAAGCAGGGGCACAGTGCACCATTATTATTGGCTTGGAGGGGGAAGCAGGGGCACAGAGGACCATTATTATTGGGCAGGAGGGGGAAGCAGGGGCACAGAAGAACATTATTATTGGACAGGAGAGGGAAGCAAGGGCACAGAGGACCATTATTATTGGGCAGGAGTGGGAAGCAGGGGCACAGTGGACCATTATTATTGGGCAGGAGGGGGAAGCAGGGGCACAGAAGAACATTATTATTGGGCAGGAGCGGGAAGCAAGGGCACAGAAGACCATTATTATTGGGCAAGAGTGGGAAGCAGGAGCACAGTGGACCATTATTTTGGGGCAGGAGGGGGAAGCAGGGGCACAGAGGACCATTATTTTGGGGCAGGAGGGGGAAGCAGGGGCACAGAAGCCTATTATTATTGAGCAGGAGTGGGAAGCAGGGGCACAGTGGACCATTATTGTTGGGCAGGAGTGGAATGCAGGGGCACAGAGGACTATTATTATTGGGCAGGAGGTGGAAGGTTTTCATGACCTGCTGAAAAATGTGACCATCTGAGGCATTGGATTTCAATGCATTAGTTCACAAGGGCACCGCGACCAATTGCCAAAGATGGAAAAATAGAACATGCGCTGCCGATTCCGGCGGGTGCTTTTATCCTCGGCCGGAAAAGATGGTTCTTTCAACCGGTATATGCTGGCGGCTCCCATAAACTCCTATGGGAGCTGGAAAAAAGGGAGGGGGAGGCAGTTTATCTGTGTCCAAAACAGGGAAAAGCTTACAGATGTCTCTATTTAGGCATTTCAAGTCATTTTGAGGATTTATGCCGAACTGTAAATGGGCCCCGAAGTGAGAGTGAGCCGAGTTCAAGTTCAGTCAGTCAAGGCCTAGTGCAGATGTACTCAATTGTCCATGCTCACATTCAAGTGTCTTGAAGTCTGAGTCCCGCTGAGTGGAGGTATTTGTCTTCCAGAGGGTCTTTGGAGTGACCCTACCTCTTTCCTCCTCTGAAGTGTTCCCCTTTCAGGAGCGGTTCCTGACAGATAACGTGGACTGCAGGACCAGTATCATCCTGAGTTTTCCCCCTGACCTCAAATCTCTAGTTTTACCTGCACTAGTGTATCTTTTGAATTAATGCCTTGTACTACTAAAGTGAAAGTTATTTCCTGGCCCTGACCATTCTCAGGGACCTGAGGTACTTAAATTATCTACACCATCTGAAGTGCACAGTAGTGGGGGGTTCTTTTTTCTATTTTGTCCACAAAAGTAATTTTGGCAGCTGAAGAAAAAAATAGGGCAATAAAACTACCACAAGGGTAAAATCCCTAAAAAGTGTCTGGTCTTTTAGGACCAAATTACCCTAGTCCTTAACGGGTTTGGAATGCAGCTATTTTGTCCTAGAGGACACAAGATTTAAATTTTTTTTTTCTCTAATCTTGCATCACTGAGTTTCAAGAGCCATAACTTTTTGTATCAAGGCTTATTTTTTGGTGGTAGGTGGGGTCTAAGAAGTTAGTATACAAAGTGTGTAAGGTTGTGGTACTGTCCCTATAAGTTACACTGTGTTCCAATCTGCAGCTGTTCCCTTGGTCTACTCTCCTCTGAACTAGCAGAAGATCTACATCTGTAGCAGCTACTCCATCTTTCATCAGCCCTAATTCAGGCGCAGTGAGCCTACTGCAGTGCAGTGGGACCCAGTATCTGCCTGAGGGTTGACGCCAGCCCTATCTTATCAGACTGGTTCCTAACCTGACCATCCTACTGGGATTTCTTCAAGTACAGCCTATGGCCAATCTGCCGCTGAATGGAGCAATAATCTTCTCTACCTAACTTGGGGTAGCTCTTCCCTTTATATGAATTTCTAACCTTCAAAGGGTCTTGAGGTGGTAACATTTTCTGGACTTGCTGATCTATGCAAGACTTATTCAAAGCTTTATGTTTTCCTTTGAATGCTTTGAGTGATCTTGGGAGGTGAAAAACTTTGTTAAAACATATCACAGTTGTCCCATGCAGAAATTCTCCAGAAATGTCTATCCTATAACATGGTTGCTTCTGACTGTACGAACATTTCTTGGACAAGACATCAGGCTATGATCTTACACGGAACTCCTATACTTGACAAAAGCCTTGTGATGTACAAAGTTGGCATGCCTATAAAGTAGCACCATGTCCCAATTTCAAATGGTGGGTCACAGTAGCCTAATAGTATAAAATACCTTTAATCCCTCATGAATAGAACCCAAAATATTCTTGAGTGCTGCATAAAGCATTACCATGCAGAAAATCGCCTTCGTTGTCATGTATATTTATTTTTCAGATCCTTGTTTGTTCACTTGAACATGATGATAATTCAGTATTTAATTAGATAGCTGCTTAAGATCTCATAACATATAATTAACATGGATAAGAAAACAAAGTCATCAAGTCCAGGCCAGTCAATCCATGACAAGTCCTAGCAGATCAGTATGAGCCCACATACAGTCTCAAGTAGAGTTCACCAACTCTTCAACCTCTGAGATTCTTTATTGAGTACTCATCAACTTTAATCGGGGGTATTTACTAACAGGGGAACTTTTTATGCCAGTTTTTTGGCAGCTTTTCTTCCCTTCTGCAGTTTAAAGATGCAACAAAGTTATGAAATGTTGCACAATGTTGATAAATCAATATGTCTAGAGATGTGGAGTAACTTTGTATATCACCCAGCTACTGAAGTGAGATTGCAACAAACTTTGTGACTTTTTAAAAAGTTGCATGTCATTAATCTCTCTAAAAACCTCTCTCTACTCAAGCCCCGCCCTGTTTTCTAGACGCTTTTGAAAAGTGGACTAAGAGGCATATTATCTGTTCTTTTTGGTGCAAATCAATAGTAAATCCATATAAACCAATTTGCACCAAAAAACACAACTTATGCAAAACTTCTGCTGCAACACTACTAATAAATCTGCCCCAATACTTTTATATTTTTTAATACTTTTTATTGTTTCAGCAGATAAGGCTTGTTTTACATGGGCGACGCAATATCACCGTGAGAAAATCGCAGCAATATCTTATCGGTGGTCTGTTTGATATCGCTGCGTTTTCTCGTGACGATACCTCGATTTTGTGGCGCTACAAAGTCGCAAGTGGTGCTACAAGGTCATGCATCTTTGAAGCACCACGTGCGAGGATTTGCGGGAGAAGGGGGCTGAAATATAAGCCCTACCCCAAAAATAAGCCCTAACTGCAGAAAAAAACAAAAAAAACAAGTACATTACCTAAGAAGTGCTGTCCGGCTCCACTGTTTCTTCTCCCTGGTCTCCGGCACTGGTCTTCAGACATGTCTTCTGGCTGGGGTTTGGAAAATTCACGCCTCCAGGAGGCACTGCCTCTAATTGGCTGAGCACCGTGGCACTCAGCCATTCAGAGCCAACACTCCATGAACCAATCACAGTAGGTTCATGGTGTCCTGCAAGTAGCTGGTTGTGATTCTCACCAGTGGATTGAGGACACATTCTACCCATCCTGAGATATTTTCAGCGAGGGTTCCCACAAATGAGATAATTGGCCTCATGGGATTGCCATGTTTGTGTAGTTTGGGAAGCATATAGAATACTCCAACCCTGAGGTTGTCTGGGATCAAGTCCAGAAGTTTTGTGGAGCTCCCAGACAGGCTTCTGACGACCCTTCTCAATTCTCTCACATATTTTTGAGTCGGGTCTTGCTCTATTTTGGTGTAGTATCTGGTGTTTGTCAGCTGTCTGTCTGCTTCTTTTGTGTAGTCTGATGTATTCATGAAGACTATAGCACCAGTTTTATCCGCAGGCTTAATGATGATCTCCTTGCTGTTTTTGAGTGCATAGATGGCCCTTCTTTCCTGCATGTTGATATTAAAAGCTTCCCTTTTCTGCTTGTCCAGTATAGTAGATTGCAACGCACGCCTAAAGAAGTCTATATAGATTTTGAAGAAGCAGTGAAGGCAGCAGTTTGCAGTGCAAAACAATGAAGGTTTCTTTATTCCTCCCAAGACATATAAACACGACGTTTCAACTCCATGACTCTTTGTCAAGTATCCATACTTGACAAAGACTCATGGAGTCGAAACGTCGTGTTTATATGTCTTGGGAGGAATAAAGAAACCTTCATTGTTTTGCACCGCAAACTGCTGCCTTCACTGCTTCTTCAAAATCTATACCAGGAATGGTTTGGTCTGGATCCCAACCCTAGTGGGCGTGCAGGACATTTGTTCAACCTTATTGGTATTTATACAGTGCTGCTGATATTTTTCTCTTCTTTGGTAAAGAAGTCTATATATTTGTCTGAAGTGGGGTTGTGGTCAGGAGGAGTTATCCAATCAGAATTCTTCCTGGCCCCTAGTTTCTCCTGCGTTTGAAGGCTTGAAAGTCCTGTGTCCTCTTTGTAATGAACGCAACAGGAATATAAGATCCCTGGTACATTCACATGTTCCACATCCGATGAGTATCTGATCCTGTGTAGTAAATGTCCCGTTGGGACCCTTTATGTTGGAGAAACAGTACAAAAACTGAAAGCGAGGTTGAGATCTCATCGCCACATGATTAAGAGAAAGACAGAATTCCCTGTGGCGGAGCACTTTTGTAGTCACAAACACGACATAGAAGTTATGAAAGTTATTATATTGAAAGGCAATTTCAGATCACAAAGCCATAAAAGAATTTGGGAATACAAATTTATAACAACTTTTGACACTTTTAACAAAGGCCTAAATTCTTCAAAAGGATTCATGTGTGACTGGGAATTATGAGACATCTATAGCACAGATAACACTGCTGACCTGATGATCTCTTAACACTAATTCAGAGACAAGAAAACCACATCTATGTTTGCATTTCTGTTGTAGTATTCGTTTAAGCGCAAATTAATCCCACTGTGTCTGTGCCTTGTCATGAATGTGTGTGTGTGTATATATATATATATATATATATATATATATATATATATATATATATATATATATATATATATATATATGCATGCCTCTTCTGATCCATTTCATTTTGCCTTGATGAAGGACCCTGTGAGGTCCGAAAGCTTGCTGTAACATCATATATTTTTTAGCCATTAAAAGCTATCATATCTACAAGATTACTTGATTTCTCTTGCTGAGAACAATCACACTTTTATCTATCTACAGAACAAGTGAACACTAGGAGTCCAATTACTGTAATCCACACCTACTGTATCATGAGAAGCGGGATGCCCCATGTCCTCATTCTTCTTCACTGCACCCTCCACAGGGAAGAGCCTGAATTAAGCAGCAGCTGAGCATGCATGCTGCTACTCCATTCAAATCTACAGGACTGCTGTTTCTCTTCAACAGAGTCGAATGGAGAAACAGCCTGCATGATCACTGCTCCATTTATAGGGAACTGTCACTGGGATACAGAGACTGTATAGTGTCTTGTAATGAGCTGTGCACCTGCATGCCCATTCCCCAATGTGTCCTGATTGTTCGTGCACCAGAGTAGTTAGGGCCAAGTGCTGCTTCTGAGTATTTCTCCATTGGTATCCAATGGTTATGACTAGAGATGAGCAAACGTACTCGGATAAGCACTACTCGTCCGAGTAATGTGCTTTATCCGAGTATCGCTGTACTCGTCTTGAAAGATTCGGGTGCCGGCACGGAGCGGGGAGCTGCAGGGGAGAGCCGGGAGGAACGGAGGGGAGATCTTTCTTTCCTTCTCTCCCGCCCGCTCTCCCCTGCTCCCCGCCGCAACTCACCTGTCAGCAGCGGCGCTCCCCGAATCTTTCAAGACGAGTACAGCGATACTCGGATAAAGCACATTACTCGGACGAGTAGTGCTTATCCGAGTACGTTCGCTCATCTCTAGTTATGACCTGTATGCTCCGCTGTTATACTGGTCAGGCATGCTCAGTGCCTTCAAATTCTGTAATGCCAATATAGTTTGTACAGTTCTGAATGCGCTCTTATCAGAAACTGGCAATGGGGCATTGTGGGAGATGTGGTTTTTGCATTCCTCACACATCATTTTTGTGCATATTGGCGTAGCTCAGCAAAAAAAAGTACCGGAGTTCAGTTTGACAATTAAGATGGACATTTGGAGTAATGTTCATAGATAGAAACGGGAGGGAAATTCTGAAAATCTTATGCAGTCTCCAAAATCCCCTTTTAATGAAGTTTTGGTTGTATACAGTAGACATTAATGGCAATATGATAACTTATTTAATGTATTCAAATGTGACACCCATTGTATACTTGTGAAAAACACAGAAAATACTAAATGTGCATATAAAAAAGTAAATATACATGCTAGGCCACTGTATATGACTAAAAGGGAACCTGTCACCACAATCCCACCCCTAAACTTCACTTGCTGGCAGGGAATGAAAAATAAATCACTTCTAATTGCATGTACTTCTGTAATTAAGTTGAAGAGTTATCACGTGCCATATGCAAATCAGCGGAAAAGAGTCCCTCTGATTCATGATCTCTTGAGCTAACCAAGCCCTCTCTCTCCTGATAAACAGCTATTTGCATTCCCCGTTACACAGGATAAACCTGTCTATCAAAAGAAAATGGATGTGCTTGGCGGCACTTTAGTCAGTGTGACTCTTTTGCATATAGCCTGGGATAACTGTGGAACTAGACAAAGCAGCATGCCCTTCTCCAGCCACCCTTGCAGCTATGCCCTGGCACATACAACATCCAATTGCATAGTAAATATGGATAGGTTGTAAACTCAAGCTGGCCATTTTAGAAGATCTAATATGCTGGCCAAACACATTAGATAGCTGTCAGCCCACAATTATTCCTCTTGAACCCATACATATGCATGCTCAACTCAGCCGAGCATGCCTTTATTGTTAATAGGGACAAGGGAATAAACCTCAACTGGACACCTCTGGTGGTACATATCTGCCTTGAAAACTAAACTATTGGGCAGACATGTTAAAATCCAACTAAGCAATTCTTCCTCCAGCTGAAAGGGAAAATTTGAGACATTCCCTATAAACATTAGATGGTTGCTGGTGAATTGGTGGGTTTGGCCAATATTAATCTAATGGGTGGTTATTAGAGATGAGCGAACGTACTCGTCCGAGCTTGATACTCGTTCGAGTATTAGCGTGTTCGAGATGCTCGTTACTCGAGGCGAGCACCATGCGATGTTCGAGTTACTTTCACTTTCATCTCTGAGACGTTAGCGTGCTTTTCTGGTCAATAGAAAGACAAGGAAGGCATTACAACTTCCCCCTGCGACGTTCAAGCCCTATACCACCCCCCTGCAGTGAGTGGCTTGCGAGATCAGGTGACACCCGAGTATTTAAATCGGCCCCTCCCGCGGCTCGCCACAGATGCATTCTGACATAGATCAGGGAAAGTGCTGCTGATGGTGGAGCTGCTATAGGGAGAGTGTTAGGAGTTATTTTAGGCTTCAAGAACCCCAACAGTCCTTCCTAGGGCCACATCTGACCGTGTGCAGTACTGTTGAGGCTGCTTTTAGCAGTGTTGCACATTTTTTTTTTTTGTATATCGGCCGTGCAGAGCATTGCGTCCTCAGTCTGCAGTCATTGTACATAGTATAGAGCCAGTACTGGTGAGGCAGGGACAGTGGGAAAGGTGAAAGCGATATACTGTCTATATAGGCAGTGGGCTTTTTCAAAAAAATTAGGAAAAAATACTATCTTTGGGCTGCCTGTGACCGTATTGAGTGTACTGCGTCTCTGCTGGGGATAGTAGTCCTAATTAATACGCAGCTAAGTGTTACAGCAGGCTTGCGCAAAGTTCTTTCCTGGCTCTGCGTTGCCCGTTACATCACCGCCGTCATCCCGTCCAGAGGGAAACAGTCTGCAGTAATTTTACACAGTATAGGGCCAGTAGTGGTGAGGCAGGGACAGTGGGAAAGGTGAGAGAGATATACTGTCTATATAGGCAGTGGGCTTTTTCAAAAAAATTTGGGAAAAATACTATCTTTGGGCTGCCTGTGACCGTCTTGAGTGTACTGCGTCTCTGCTGGGGGTAGTAGTCCTAATTAATACGCAGCTAAGTGTTACAGCAGGCTTGCGCAAAATTCTTTCCTGGCTCTGCGTTGCCCGTTACATCACCACCATCTTCCCGTCCAGAGGGAAACAGTCTGCAGTAATTTTACATAGTATAGGGGCAGTACTGGTGAGGCAGGGACATTGGGAAAGGTGAAAGAGATATACTGTCTATATAGGCAGTGGGCTTTTTCAAACAAATTTGGGAAAAATACTATCTTTGGGCTGCCTGTGACCGTCTTGAGTGTACTGCGTCTCTGCTGGGGGTAGTAGTCCTAATTAATACGCAGCTAAGTGTTACAGCAGGCTTGCGCAAAATTCTTTCCTGGCTCTGCGTTGCCCGTTACATCACCGCCGACATCCCGTCCAGAGGGAAACAGTATACATATATACGCTACCTACAGTATCTGTCTGCTGTCTCAGCTCAGCCTTTAAAAAAATAGAAGCAAAATACTTAAGGCCTACTAGTGGCCTTCGGACACTTGACTGCTTCTGTACTGTGAATTCCACTAGCTCAGTCATACGCACCTATGTCTCACTACAGGCTTGCGCAAAATTCTTTCCTGGCTCTGCTGTGCGTTCCGTAAGCGAAGTCAGCCTCCAACAACAGGCCAATAAGCGGCACATTTAATTACAGCGTTCTGTTTCTGCACTACTGGTAATACACCATGCTGAGGGGTAGGGGTAGGCCTAAAGGACGCGGGCGAGGACGCGGAGGCCCAAGTCAGGGTGTGGGCACAGGCCGAGCTCCTGGTCCAGGTGTATCGCAACCGACTGCTGCGGGATTAGGAGAGAGGCACGTTTCTGGCATCCCAAGATTAATCTCACAATTAATGGGTCCACGCGGTAGACCTTTATTAGAAAATGAGCAGTGTGAGCAGGTCCTGTCGTGGATGGCAGAAAGTGCATCCAGCAATCTATCGACCACCCAGAGTTCTGCGCCGTCCACTGCTGCAACTCTGAATCCTCTGGCTGCTGCTCCTCCTTCCTCCCAGCCTCCTCACTCCATTACAATGACACATTCTGAGGAGCAGGCAGACTCCCAGGAACTGTTCTCGGGCCCCTGCCCAGAATGGGCAGCAATGGTTCCTATCCCACTGGAGGAGTTTGTCATGACCGATGCCCAACCTTTGGAAAGTTCCCAGGGTCCGGGGAATGAGGCTGGGGACTTCCGGCAATTGTCTCAAGAGCTTTCAGTGGGTGAGGAGGACGACGACGATGAGACACAGTTGTCTATCACTCAGGTAGTAGTAATTGCAGTGAGTCCGAGGGAGGAGCGCACAGAGGATTCAGAGGAAGAGCAGCAGGACGATGAGGTGACTGACCCCACCTGGTTTGCTAAGCCTACTGAGGACAGGTCTTCAGAGGGGGAGGCAAGTGCAGCAGCAGGGCCAGACCGAATAATCCACCAACTGTTTCCCAAAGCGCGCCCTCGCGCCATGCCACCCTGCAGAGGCCGAGGTGCTCAAAGGTCTGGCAGTTTTTCACTGAGAGCGCAGACGACCGACGAACAGTGGTGTGCAACCTTTGTCGCGCCAAGATCAGCCGGGGAGCCACCACCACCAGCCTCATCACCACCAGCATGCGCAGACATATGATGGCCAAGCACCCCACAAGGTGGGACGAAGGCCGTTCACCGCCTCCAGTTTGCACCACTGCCTCTCCCCCTGTGCCCCAACCTGCCACTGAGATCCAACCCCCCTCTCAGGACACAGACACGACCGTCTCCCGGCCTGCACCCACACCCTCACCTCCGCTGTCCTCGGCCCCATCCACCAATGTCTCTCAGCGCACCGTCCAGCCGTTGCTAGCGCAAGTGTTTGAGCGCAAGCGCAAGTACGCTGCCACGCACCCGCACGCTCAAGCGTTAAACGTGCACATAGCCAAATTGATCAGCCTGGAGATGCTGCCGTATAGGCTTGTGGAAATGGAGGCTTTCAAAAACATGACGGCGGCCCCGCGCTATTCGGTTCCCAGTCGCCACTACTTTTCCCGATGTGCCGTCCCAGCTCTGCACGACCACGTCTCCCGCAACATTGTACGCGCCCTCACCAACGCGGTTACTGCCAAGGTCCACTTAACAATGGACACGTGGACAAGCACAGGCGGGCAGGGCCACTATATCTCCCTGACGGCACATTGGGTGAATTTAGTGGAGGCTGGGACCGAGTCAGAGCCTGGGACCGCTCACGTCCTACCCACCCCCAGAATTGCGGGCCCCAGCTCGGTGCTGGTATCTGCGGCGGTGTACGCTTCCTCCACTACACCACCCTCCTCCTCCTCCTCCTACGCAACCTCTGTCTCGCAATCAAGATGTGTCAGCAGCAGCACGTCGCCAGCAGTCGGTGTCGCGCGGCGTGGCAGCACAGCGGTGGCCAAGCGTCAGCAGGCCGTGCTGAAACTATTCAGCTTAGGAGAGAAGAGGCACACGGCCCACGAACTGCTGCAGGGTCTGACAGAGCAGACCGACCGCTGGCTTTCGCCGCTGAGCCTCCAACCGGGCATGGTCGTGTGTGAAAACGGCCGTAACCTGGTGGCGGCTCTGCAGCTCGGCAGCCTCATGCACGTGCCATGCCTGGCCCAGGTCTTTAATTTGGTGGTTCAGCGCTTTCTGAAAAGCTACCCACGCTTGTCAGACCTGCTCGGAAAGGTGCGCCGGCTCAGCGCACATTTCCGCAAGTCCAACACGGACGCTGCCACCCTGCGGACCCTGCAACATCGGTTTAATCTGCCAGTGCACCGACTGCTGTGCGACGTGCCCACACGGTGGAACTCTACGCTCCACATGTTGGCCAGGCTCTATGAGCAGCGTAGAGCTATAGTGGAATACCAACTCCAACATGGGCAGCATAGTGGGAGTCAGCCTCCTCAATTCTTTAGAGAAGAGTGGGCCTGGTTGGCAGACATCTGCCAGGTCCTTGGAAACTTTGAGGAGTCTACCCAGATGGTGAGTGGCGATGCTGAAATCATTAGCGTCACCATTCCTCTGCTATGCATCTTGAGAAGTTCCCTGCAAAGCATAAAGGCAGACGCTTTGCGCTCGGAAACGGAGGCGGGGGAAGACAGTATGTCGCTGGATAGTCAGAGCACCCTCCTGTCTATATCTCAGCGCGTTGAGGAGGAGGTGGAGGATCATGAGGAGGAGGGGGAAGAGACAGCTTGGCCCACTGCTGAGGGTACCCATGCTGCTTGCCTGTCATCCTTTCAGCGTGTATGGCCTGAGGAGGATCCTGAAAGTGATCTTCCTAGTGAGGACAGCCATGTGTTGCGTACAGGTACCCTGGCACACATGGCTGACTTCATGTTAGGATGCCTTTCTCGTGACCCTCGCGTTACATGCATTCTGGCCACTACGGATTACTGGGTTACACACTGCTCGACCCACGGTATAAGGAGAACCTTTCCACTCTCATACCCAAAGAGGAAAGAGGTTCGAGAGTGATGCTATACCACAGGACCCTGGCGGACAAACTGATGGTAAAATTCCCATCCGACAGCGCTAGTGGCAGAAGACGCAGTTCCGAGGGCCAGGTAGCAGGGGAGGCGCGGAGATCAGGCAGCATGTACAGCACAGGCAGGGGAACACTGTCCAAGGCCTTTGACAGCTTTCTGGCTCCCCAGCAAGACTGTGTCACCGCTCCCCAGTCAAGGCTGAGACGGTAGCCGATCGCACGACCGTCCTCCGTGACGCCTCTGCCCCCTACAACTACTGGGTGTCGAAGCTGGACACGTGGCCTGAACTCGCGCTGTATGCCCTGGAGGTGCTTGCTTTTCCTGCGGCTAGCGTCTTGTCAGAGAGGGTGTTTAGTGCGGCTGGGGGAATCATCACGGATAAGCGTACCCACCTGTCAACCGACAGTGCCGACAGGTTTACAATTATAAAGATGAACAAAGCCTGGATTTCCCCAGACTTCTCTTCTCCACCAGCGGACAGCAGCGGTACCTAAACAATACGTAGGCTGCACCCGCGGATGGAAGCATTGTTCTCTATCACCATAAAAAACGGGGACCTTTTAGCTTCATCAATCTGTGTATTATATTCATCCTCCTCCTCCTGAAACCTAACGTAATCACGCCGAACGGGCAATTTTTCTTAGGCCCACAAGGTTCAGTCATATAACTTTTGTAAACAATGTTTATACGTTTCAATTCTCAATTCAATAAAGCGTTGAAACTTGCACCTGAACCAATTTTTATTTTAACTGGGCTGCCTACATGCCTAGTTACAAATTAAGCCACATTAACCAAAGCGATTAATGGGTTTCACCTGCCCTCTTAGTTGGGCATGGGCAATTTTTCTGAAGTACATTTGTACTGTTGTTACACCAATTTTTTTGGGCCCTCGCCTACATTGTAATCCTAGTAATTTTTAGCCCACCTGCATTAAAGCTGACGTTACCTCAGCTGTGCTGGGCACTGCAATGGGATATATTTATGTACCGCCGGTGGGTTCCAGGGAGCCACCCATGCTGTAGGTCCACACGGAGTTGTAACTGCATGTGTCCACTTCTAAAGAACCCCAGTCTGACTGGGGCATGCAGTGTGGGCCGAAGACCACCTGCATTAAACCTGACGTTACCTCAGCTGTGATGGGCAATGCAATGGGATATATTTATGTACCATCGGTGGCTTCCTGGGACCCACCCATGCTGTCGGTCCACACGGAGTTGTAACTGCATGTGTCCACTTCTAAAGAACCCCAGTCTGACTGGGGAATGCAGTGTGGGCCGAAGACCACCTGCATTTAATCGGACGTTACCTCAGCTGTGATGGGCAATGCAATGGGATATATTTATGCACCGCCGGTGGCTTCCTGGGACCCACCCATGCTGTCGGTCCACACGGAGTTGTAACTGCATGTGTCCACTTCTAAAGAACCCCAGTCTGACTGGGGCATGCAGTGTGGGCCGAAGACTACCTGCATTAAACCTGACGTTACCTCAGCTGTGCTGGGCACTGTAATGGGATTTATTTATGTACCTCCGGTGGGTTCCAGGGAGCCACCCATGCTGTGGGTCCACAGGGACTTCACATTAGGGATTTGTACCTGCTAGTGTCTATGTATTAAAAACCCCGGTCAGACTGGGGCATGCACTGTGGGCCGAAGACCACCTGCATTAAACCTGATGTTACCTCAGCTGTGATGGGCAATGCAATGGGATTTATTTATGTACAGCCGGTGGATTCCAGGGAGCCACCCATGCTGTGGGTGCACACGGAATTCCCATTGCGGAGTTGTACCTGCCTGTGACTATTTATAAAAAACCCCAGTCTGACTGGGGCATGCAGACACCTTGACAGAATGAATAGTGTGTGGCACATGGGTTCCCCATTGCTATGCCCACTTGTGCAGCTCTTGATGGAGGTGGCACAGGATTGGATTTCTCATTGCTTCTGTACAGCATTATGGGCTATCGCCCCACCCCTTTTAAAGAGGGTCGCTGCCTGGCCGTGCCAACCCTCTGCAGTGTGTGCCTGCGGTTCCTCCTCATGGCAGACGCGCTTATAAATAGACATGAGGGTGGTGTGGCTTGAGGGCAGCTGAAGGCTGCGCAGGGACACTTTGGTGTGCGCTAGGGACACTTTGGTGTGCGCTGTGGACACTGGGTCGTGCGGGGGGGGCGGTGGGGGGGGGGATTGGGCAGCATGTAACCCAGGAGAAGTGGCAGCGGAGTGTCATGCAGGCAGTGATTGTGCTTTGTTGGAGGTAGTGTGGTGCTTAGTTAAGGTATGCATTGCTAATGAGGGTTTTTCAGAAGTAAAAATTGTTGGGAGGGTGGGGGGGGGGGGCTACTCTTGCCGCTATTGTGGTTTAATAGTGGGACCTGGGAACTTGAGATGCAGCCCAACATGTAGCCCCTCGCCTGCCCTATCCGTTGCTGTGTCGTTCCCATCACTTTCTTGAATTGCCCAGATTTTCACAAATGGAAACCTTAGGGAGCATCGGCGATATACAAAAATGCTCGAGTCGCCCATTGACTTCAATGGGGTTCGTTACTCGAAAAGATCCCTCGAGCATCGCGAAAATTTCGTCTCGAGTAACGAGCACCCGAGCATTTTGGTGCTCGCTCATCTCTAGTGGTTATCTTAAGGTGACAGCACTATAAGCTAGTAGCCTATAACAACAAATTGACAATGTGGGCTTCTGTCGAATTCTGTGATTTGAACTTCTATTAATAAGTTGAAATTGTGTTGTTTGACCAAGTAACAAATATTATCAATGACTGCATCAACAAAGACTAAAAAAAATACGACATGTCAGATCAGATCAGATCATTCTACGTGATCAAAGAACTGCTAGTTCAAGTTCCCTATGAGGAGGCAAAAATAAGTGAAATAGTGCTTTTATTATATAAAAAAAGACCAAAAAACCCTTTTCCAATTTTTAAAATTAAAAACAAAAGAAAAAAAAAGTGGTATTGCATCATCCATAAAAGTCAGGTTTATTAAAATAATGCATTATTTATCCTGCATAGTGAATGCCATGCAGGATAATATACTGTACGCAACGCCAGGATTGCACTTTTTTGGTTACCTCTTCTCCCAGATAAAACTTAATAAAAAGCAATCAAAACATCACATGTATCCCAAAATAGTACCAATAGAGCAGGGGTGTCAAACTCATTTTCACCGAGGGCCACATCAGCCTTATGGCTACCTTCAAAGGGCCGATTCTAATTGTAAGACAGTAAAGTAAAAGTAAACCCCACAGTGGCCCGATTGGTAATAAGGTTCCCCATAGTGGCCAGTGCCGCACGCCATTCTGCGCATACACACGCACGCCATTCTGCGCATACACGCGCACGCCATTCTGCGCATACAGACGCACGCCATTCTGCGCATACAGACGCACGCCATTCTGCGCTTACAGACGCACGCCATTCTGCGCTTACAGACGCACGCCATTCTGCGCACACAGACGCACGCCATTCTGCGCACACACCCGCACGCCATTCTGCGCACACACCCGCACGCCACTCTGCGCACACACCCGCACGCCATTCTGCTCACACACCCGCACGCCATTCTGTGCACACAGACGCACGCCATTCTGCGCACACACAGACGCACGCCATTCTGCGCACACACAGACGCACGCCATTCTGCGCACACACAGATGCACGCCATTCTGCGCTCACACAGGCGCACGCCATTCTGCGCTCACACAGGCGCACGCCATTCTGCGCTCACACAGGCGTACGCCATTCTGCGCTCACACAGGCGCACGCCATTCTGCGCGCACAGACGCACGCCATTCTGCGCATACACCCGCACAGACGCACGCCATTCTGCGCATACACCCGCACAGACGCACGCCATTCTGCGCATACACCCGCACAGACGCACGCCATTCTGCGCATACACCCGCACAGACGCACACCATTCTGCGCATACACCCGCACAGACGCACACCATTCTGCGCATACACCCGCACAGACGCACACCATTCTGCGCATACACCCGCACAGACGCACACCATTCTGCGCATACACCCACACACCATTCTGCGCATATACGTACAGACACACACACATATATACAGACACACACATTATATATATATATATATATGACACACACACACATACATATATATACACACACACACACATACATATATACACATACATACATATACACACACACACATATATACACACACACACACACACGTATATACACACACACACACACACACACATATATATAGACACACACACACACACATATACACACACATATATATACACACACACACATTATATATATATATATATATAATATATATATATATGACACACACATACATATACACACACACACATATATATATATATATATATATATATATATATAGACACACACACACATATATACACACACACACACACACATTATATATATATATATATATATATATATATATATATATATATATATATATATATATATATATATATATATATATATATATGACACACACACACATATATACACACACACAAGGCTCTCACCCTGCAGCGCTCCTCCTCAGCGATGCTCTCCTTGCTGCAGAGATCATGTTCTCTGCACTCCCCTTCCCTCCTCCGCGGCCGTTGTCAGTCTGCTATCGGCACTCCTCTATTACTGTCTGCAGTAGACAGAACAAGCCGAGAGCAGACTGCCTACTGACAGCAGCACGGAGGAGTGAGGAAACTTACTGCATAGCCTGCGGGTCACAGAAAATGAGGCGGCGGGCCGGATTCGGCCCGCGGGCCTTGTGTTTGACACCTGTGCAATAGAGACTACAAGCGTTCCTGCAATCCCCTGACTTTAAATATAGAAAATTTATGATGGTTGTAACCTGATAACAGAAAGATTTTAAAAGTAGTACAATAAACAACCCTATGTAAATTTGGTATCACCATAGTCACACTGACCCACAGAATAAAGTTATCATGCTATTGCTCACTTTGGGGATAAACAGCTTATGTTTCTCATTAGTTATTTTGTGCTATTTGTCAGGCACAGTATATCTTGTGATGGTATTGCAATGCTTAGATTTTTCCTGTATAGTTTATTTCTCAGGCTGCTTTCACATCTCCGTTGAGGTTTCCGGAGCAGGAAAGAGGAAAGCTCTGGCCAATGGATATGTGTTATGATGGAACCGAATAGTGTTGAATAACCGCCATTGACGATAATGTGATCCCTTAGATTTCCACTCAGCTGCAATGCTTTTTCTTCTGGTATTATGTGCTGGATCTCCAGATCTCTGACGGAACCTCTGGAGGTTCCAACACAGATGTGAAAACAGCCTTATGCTAATTTATTCTCTTTTTTATGCTTATTCTTTGAAAAAAATTGTTTACTTGCAATAAAAATACAGTTGAACAAAAAAGTTATCCTCATTTTTGCATATCAAGTATACAGTAAAAGCAAGACTCAACCTAAAAATGGTGTGTTTTTGTTTTTTTTATTTCACCCCAATGAGCAATGGTTAAAGGTTTTCAGTACATTAAACCCCTTCCCGCTCCAGGACATACATTTATGTTCTGGAGCGTCCGGGTATGTATGAAGAGAGGTTGCGGGGCGACCTCTCTTCAAACAGCGCGGGCGTCAGCTGTTCATTACACAGCTCCCGCACGGCCCCCCTGCGGTGAAATCGGGGGAGCCGTGCAGGTGGTAGGGCAGCCGGGGGCCTTCTAAAAGGCCCCAGGGCTGCCTTAGCAGACTGCCTATCAAGCCATCCCCGTGGGGTGGCTTGATAGGCTGCCTGTGAAATTTCAGTATGACATAATGCTGTAGAATTACGTCATACTGCAGGAGCGATCAAAGCAACGCATATTGTAGTCCCCCAGGGGGACTTGAATGTAAAGTAAAAAAAAAAAGATCAATAAAGTTTTTTTTAGTTGTAAAAAAAAATAAAAAATAAAAATTGAAGTCACCCCCCTTTTGCCCTATCTATGATTAAAAAATCTAAATAATAAAATAAAAATACATATCTGGTATCGCCGCGTCCGTAAAAGTCCGCTCTATCAAAGTAGTGCAGTATTTACCCTGCAAGGGAAACTAAACATCGTCCAGAAAAAAAAAATAAAGAACACCAGAAATGCACTTTTTCAGTCACCCTGTCTTCCAGCAAAAACGCAATAAAAAGCGATTAAAAGGTTGTATGTATTCCAAATTAGTACTACCGGAAACTTCAGGACGTCCTGCAAAAAATGAGCCCTTGCTCAATTAGGTCGACGCAAAAATAAAAGTTATCGAGCACAAGATGTCGGCAGAAAATAATTGAAAAAAATTAAATGTCTTTGAAAAAAAAAAAAGGAGTATAGTAAAAAAAAACTATACAGGTTTGGTATCGTAGCAATTGTACTGACCCATAGAATAAACTTATTAGGTCGCTTTTTGTTGCAGTTTGTGCGCGTAGAAACAAGGCGCACTGAAAAATGGCGGAATGTCATTTTTTTATATTTTACTCCACTTAGAATTTTTTATAAGTTTTTCAGTACATTATATGGTACTTTAAATAACACCATTGAAAACTACAACTTGTCATGCAAAAAACAAGCCCTCAAACAGTGACGCCGATGGATAAATAAAGGAGTTACGATTTTTTTAAAGGGGGGGGGGACGTAAATGAAAAAAAAAAGTGGGCCGCGTCATGAAGGGGTTAAATATTAGCACTGAAAAATGGCACTTCTGCCACAAAAAACAAGCCTACAAAAACCGAAAAAAGTTATGATTTTTTGAAAATGAGGAAGGAGAAAACAGAAATGAAAGGAATACAAAAAAATGTCCTCAAGTAGTTAAGTAAGATTATTTTTTACATTTTCAAACATCACTATAAATCTGATACAACTGATATGATAGTAGAGAAACATTACAGACATCTCCTAAACTGTTACCATTTGTAGGTCATAAATTTGTGCTGCTATTTGGTAATTACATAATTGATTTCTCGGAAGTGCTTGGTTTGCTTGGGGCACTATAGGATTTCATTTGGTATTACATAAATAACTGGTTTAAAACTGATCTGATCTAGTGGGAAGCAACGCAATGTTCTGGATGCAGAATAGTACTTCTCTACATAGAACTTACTACACTATACATAACAGTCCTAAACTACAGCTCCCTGCAAGGCTTACCACAAAAATGTCAGACCAGTGGATAGCATATCTGCACCGTTACACATAACATAGGGAGAGGGTGAAGTGTCACTGCATCATTTGGTAGACTGGCTTCCAGGAGTTTTGACAATCTGAGAGACGAACAACAGAGCCCGACAATTTATTCAGGTTTGTTTCATACAGAATTTATTTCTAACTTTTAGGGAAATCAGATTTCCGCAGGTTCAAAAAGATGTACTGCAGTGGAGTGACGGGTTCAACAGATACGACATCATCTTATACGATTCAGGACTTCTCTGTTTGTTACTCTCGCAGTCCACGGTATACGCAGCAGCTTTTACCAGCACCACAGCTCAAACGCATCAATCCTCCTTCTATCAGCTTTTTTTCGCAGTCAAGCATTCACATTAGAGATGAGCGAACGTGCTCGGCCACGCCCCTTTTTCGCCCGAATACCGCGATTTCCGAGTACTTCCGTACTCGGGCGAAAAAATTCGGGGGGCGCCGTGGCGGCACGGGGGGTAGCAGTGGGGAGTGGGGGGGGGGGGAGAGGGAGAGAGAGAAAGCTCCCCCCTGTTCCCCACTGCTACCCCCCGCACCGCCACGCCTCTCCCCGCCCCCCGGCGCCCCCCGAATCTTTTCACCCGAGTACTGAAGTACTCGAAAATGGCGGTACTCGGGTGCGTAAGTACTCGAAACGAGTACGTTCGCTCATCTCTAATTCACATCCATGCATGGCTCTGGGGAAAACGGTGGTTTGCACTATCCTGCATTTAGTTGCTATACCGATATCCCTTCTTTTCCAGATTTTGTCCATGTTTAGCATCGCGCTTCGCCCCAATGCTATCCTATGTTTTATCTCTGGCATAGATTCTCCAGCCTGGTCAATTTTCAAACCAAGGAAGATGAAATCTTGCATGCATTTTATGACCTCATTGCCGATTTTGATTAGAATTTGGCAATTTTTTGCAGTTGGTCACTAAAAGTAAAAGTGCGTAAAACAGGAAATATATAATAAAATGTAACTTTTATGTGTCTGCGTTCAAATATCAATCTACTTTTCCTTACTTGTTGGGTTTCTGCTATCTAACAATCTACCTAAACCTGAAATTTCCATCCCAGTGTGTAGTCTTACCGTAGCTCCTCCGCAGCACGCCCGCTGTCTTGCGGTCATATTTGATTCTGACCTTTCCTTCACTCCCCATATTCAATCAATCACTCATGTCACCTGTACTACAAAATCATCTGCAGAATCCGCCCTTTTCTTATTTTGAATATATCAAAAATGTTTATTGTTGCCCTGATCCATTCTTCCCTTTACTACTTTAACTCACTACTAATCTGTCTTCCCCTCACAAATTTTCCCCTCTCCAATCCATCCTGAATGCAGCAACCAGGCCCATCTTTTTGTCCAATTGTGACACTAATACCTGCATCCTGTGCCAGTCACTTCACTGATGCCTCCACTCTGTACCAGTCACTTCACTGATGCCTCCACCCTGTACCAGTCACTTCCCTGGTTGCCTATCCACTATTGAATACAATTTAAACTCATCAGTCTCATCTATAGAGCCCTCCACAGTGTTGCACCACCCTATATCTTCTTCCTCCTCTTTGTCCACCAACAGGGGTGTATCTAAACGCTCAGGGGCCGGGGTGCAAAAGTTCAGCTTGGGCCTTCCCCTTCCCGATACCCATACCTAAATCGTGCTGCATACAGCTGCAAAACAAATTTCCATACATGATCTAGCCCCTTGGCGTAATATTTCCCTAACATGACTCATTTCCAGCACTAAATGGAAATTTGTTTGTAGCCCCTCAGGCCACTCTCACACAGACACACCACATTTTACCACCATGCTGACTGTGGTACAACACTCCCATTGATTTTAATGGGGTTACTCAGATTTTTGAGAGCTGTTCGTTCAATTTGTAACACACCTCTTCACCCACCAAAATGATTGGTGCATTAAAAAGCACTGTACCATACATTCAAAACCACCGCTCGAAATTGTGGTAAAAGGGCCATGATTTCGAGCTGCGTTTTCCGAACACAGGTGTGAGTGTTTTTTCTTGTACTTTTGAACTACAATAAAGAAAAACAACTTTAAAAAACTGCATGCGGTATTCAAAGACCACCTACGTTTTTAAGAAACTGCATACACAATTAAAACTCGCATTTGATTTATATGCGGTTTTTAATTGTGTGCAAAATGTGCAATTATATACAGTAAATACAGAGAGATGTATAACTTATACCAACCGTAGATAGATATGAGAGAGAGAGATATGAGATAGATAATAATTAGAGATGAGCGAGCACCAAAATGCTCGGGTGCTTGTTACTCGAGTCGAACTTTTCGCGATGCTCGAGGGTTCGTTTCGAGTAACGAACCCCATTGAAGTCAATGGGCGACCCGAGCATTTTTGTATATCGCCGATGCTTGCTAAGGTTTTCATTTGTGAAAATCTGCAAAACCCAACAAAGTGCTGGAAACGACACAGAAACGGATAGGGCAGGTGAGGGGCAACATGCTGGGCTGCATTTCAGGTTCCCAGGTCCCACTATTCAGCCACAATAGTGGCAAGAGTGGGCCCCCCCCTACCAATTTTTACTTCAGACAAACCCTCATTAGCAAGGCACACCTTAGCTAAGCACCACACTACCTCCAACAAAGCACAAGCACTGCCTGCGGGACACACCCCTGCCTCTTCTCTTGGGTTACATGCTGCCCAACCCCCCCCCCCCGCGCGCGCACGACCCAGTGTCCACAGCACACACCAAAGTGTCCCTGCGCAGCCTTCAGCTGCCCTCATGCCACACGCTGGCCCCATAACCACACCACCCTCATGTCTATTTATAAGTGCGTCTGCCATGAGGAGGAACTGCAGGCACACACTGCAGAGGGTTGGCAGGGCCAGGCAGCGACCCTCTTTAAAAGGGGCGGGGCGATAGCCCACAATGCTGTACAGAAGCAATGAGAACTCCAATCCTGTGCCACCTCCATCAGGAGCTGCAAACGTGGACATAGCAATGGGGAATCCATGTGCCCACACAGTATTCATTCTGTCAAGGTGTCGCATAGTTCAATCCACACTGCAAAGGGAAAGCCGCCAGCGCTCTGCCCTCTACCCAAGTCAGTCAGTGTCTTTGTGCCAGACAGGTTAAACACCGCGATGGGAAATAAGTTTGCACCAACAGCATAGGGGGGTCCTAGGAAGCCCAAGACATGAACCAAAAAGTGATCTGAGTGGCCAAACATGGTAGACTTGCACCGCGCCCACGACATAGGCCTCGGCCCACAGCTTCAGCAATCCTAGGCAGCAAGCGGACTTTCACTGCACCAAGGACATAGGCCTCTGCACAAACCCTCAGCAATTGCGGGCCTACAGCGGACTCCTATGCTAGCGTAGCTGTGCACATCTCATTAGCGCTGTATTGCTCCTGTAGTTTGTCCCAATGCAGTGCCCCGGATAGTAGAGCTAACATCAGATTAAATACAGGTGGGCTTCGGCCCACACTGCATGCCCCAGTCTGACCGGGGTTTTTAATACATAGACACAGGCAGGTACAACTCACTAATGTGAAGTCCGTGTGGACCGACAGCATGGGTGGCTCCCTGGAACCCACCGGCGGTACATAAATATATCCCATTGCAGTGCCCAGCACAGCTGAGGTAACGTCAGTTTTAATGCAGGTGGGCTTCGGCCCACACTGCATGCCCCAGTCAGACTGGGGTTCTTTATAAGTAGACACATGCAGTTACAACTCCGTGTGGACCGACAGCATGGGTGGGTGCCAGGAAGTCACCGGCGGTACATAAATATATCCCATTGCATTGCCCAGCACACTCAGGATCCCCGTTGACCAGCTGATTCCAGCGCCACAGTCAGAAGGCATGAAGTGCTGACTATAGTGCAGCGCCTTGGAAAGATATTCCAAACACTGCTCCCACTGAATTCAATACAATACCAACCTGGGCCACTGCGCTATGGTCAGTGCTTCCAGGAATCAACTGATTGGTGGGGAACTTGAGAGATACATCCCTGCTGATCATCTGTTGATGACCTATCCAGAGGGTAGAGTATCAATAAAATTGTTTTTTATGTTTAACCCTTTCCAATCCAATTTGTATCCTGGTTTTCCTAGGGGGCTTACTCTTTTTCTGCTGTTATACAATGGCGCTATATGCTGGCTAAAGCCAGTACTGCATGAGGTGACACATTGGATAGCCTCCGACAGCAGAGAGGCTGGCAATATACAGTAAGAGAACCCCGATGGACGTCTTCTAACATCGGAGCTGTACAGCCTTAAATCATAATGTCTTCAGAAGTCAGACAGTGGATTGGAAAGGGTTAATATGTAGTTTTACACATAAAGAAAGGAAAAAGAACAACATATAGCAGGTCTTGCAGGACATTATCTTGCAATAATAGCTTATAGATTAGGAAAAAAGGATATTGTACCCAATAATACCACAATAGTTTCTGCTGTATATCCTTCTGGTACATCCAATATAAATTGTACAGGCATAATAAAACACTGTAGCATCAGGCCCACGGCATAGCAATTTCTTGTGCTCATAGAATAGTGCAATTTTCAAACACCTGCAGCCATATCAAATGGAAAAAAAAAATTTTGAGATGAAAGAAAAAGAGAACTAGCAGTTAAGAGGACACAAAGGAGAGAGAAAAAAGAAAAAAAAAGGGGGGGGGGGGAGTAGCTTCCCGAAAAGAAGGAAAACACTCTAGCAGTGTCAGGGGTATAGCTGATCATAACCTCCCTATGTGTCACCAAGATGAGGGCCCCAATCCAGGCCTCCTCATGAACCTCTTGGGACCCATCTCTCTACCATCCCGTTATATTTTGGAACTCGGGTGGGTCACGGAATGGATTGCATAGTACTCAAGCACGTCCATTTGAGCATGCAGCCCCAGAACCCTCGTCAACCAACTCCTCAATATGCATCAATTGATTCAGCTCCCAGATAAATTCCACGATCAAGGGGGTGACACTACTCCGCCAATGGCGTGGGATTACAGCCATGGCCACAATGAGGAAATAGTGTAACAGACCTTTTTTAATTGTGACGTATGGGCCAGGAATGACAGAAAGCAGTGCCAGCTGTGGAGTGACATCGACTGTGCCACGGGGCGCCCCCCATATAACTTGAAGACCTTTTCCCAGAAAGGTTGAATGAGTGGACATTCCCACCATATATGTAGCATGGTACCAGGCTCGGACCCACATCTCCAACATAAATTTAAGACTGAGGGAAATATGCAGTGAATCAGGTTTGGGCATGTGGACCACCTAGAGAGGAGCTTAAAATTTTTCTCTTGCACTGCACAAGCCAAGGGTAGTTTGTGTGCAAACATGAAAGCTTTCTCCCAATCAGAGTCCTGCAGCTCCACTACCAAGTCCCTCTCCCAACCCCTGATGTACTGTGGAAGACCCTGTGTGAGTCTCCACAAAATGATTTGGTAGATCGTAAAGAGGACGTGGATCAAAAAACTAGCTCACAAAAATAGTTCTTCAAAGGGTTCAGGGGGGCTCCGAAGGGGGCACGACCCCAACTGGGCCCTCCAGAATGAAGACAGTTGGAGATACTCCATCCACATCAGTTTCTTATCCGGTCTAGAATGATGGAAGACCACTAGAGCATGCAATCTGGCCACACCGTGTGTCCTACTCCCACCATACCATTGGTTTTTAGATAAGCATCTGGCCATGTGCAGGTGGCCTAAGGCAGTCAGAGGGAGCTCTTAGAGGCAGACTGGAGACAGAGGAAGGCAATCTGTGTTACTTGGGGTGACAAGCTGTATGCATTGCAACTATATGGAACATGGTTGCATGTGTCAGGAACGTAAGATTGACTATCCATTAGGAGATTATCCAGGAGTATATGAACTGTCTGTATTCAATGTTCTGAACAACTTTTAAAAGGGTTATCCAGGCACAAGTTATTTTTCAAAGCTGCTCACCAGGCTCCACAAACATAAAATAAGGCATAACCACTTCACCGGGTCACCTGCAGCTCCTCTTCTCTCTCCGCTGCTCTCTACTTCCTGCTCTTGCTCACGCCTCCGTATTGGGATGTCATTGCTGCTGCAAGAAGTGGTGAGCATTGTTGGAAGGGAGCTGCGGGGGAATGGATGAGGTAAGCATGCCTTCTTAAGTTACTACAGCCTAGTATGCAAAGACTTTTTTTGTGTCCAGATAACCCTTTTATTATATAAGTTATTCTCCATCCAGACAGCATACTAAATTCAAAATTCTGCTGGTGTTTTGGTTTTAGGGAGCAATGCCTATTGGGGGCACATTAAGTCATAAGATAAAAGAACTTTGCTATACATACTGTACCTCACTTCTTTTTTGCAGCATTTTCTAAGATTGATACTTTTTTTCATGGCCAGGGCCTTGTATACGGTGGACCTCTATTGTAATTGTGCTCCTTACTGTGAAGCACCTTGCACCTCCATGAATTTCCTGAATAGGCCATTTGATTTTAATGATGCTTTGTTTTACTATAGTTGACTGGAGTGGGAGGTTTCATCAGCTATGGTAGTTGTTGGAGACCCCATTTAAGATAAAAGGGAATAGGTGTTCAAGGCACAACACGAGACACATCTGCATATGTTAAGAACCATTTAAAAAAGTTTGTCTGGGACTTTTACTATTGATGACATATCCTCAGGATAGGTTATAAATTTTTGGATTGGCCGGGATCTGCTACTCAGGATTGCCACTGATCAACTGATTGCCAGGCCTGCTGTCAGTGTAATTGCTTAGTTTGGTTCTCCAGGCACAGCTGTTGAGTTCTGTGGGAGCTGTGCCTGGAGTAGCGACAGTGCTGACAGCACTATCTGCTTCAAACAATGTCCACACTGACAGCGGGCCGGCCTGGTGATCAACTGGTCTGCGGGGATTCCAAACAGCGGACCCCCACCAATGAACTATTGATGACCTATCCCGAGGACAAGTCATCAATAGTACGGACAACCACTGTAAGAACGCCAATTGAACTGCATCCAGAAGAACAATTTCTTAGAATAATGCATCACATGGGCTGGAAAAATACAATCAGTCCTTAAATAACATCCAGGTAGAGTTTTCTTGCCAGTGATTTTTCAGTCCTGAGGACGGTACCAACAATAAGGACAGACATGCCAATGCGGTCAAAGTTCATCAAAGTGTCTTTTTATCTTCAAAACTGCAAATCAAACAAATATTTGGTATTTTCTTCCCCAAAACACATTGTATTCTCTGAATGAGCGTGTTATGTATCTGTTGTATAATAGTCTATCTGTAAATGAAGCTAATAATTGTTATGGGGAGAGAACAAGGCTCCCATGTGTATCTGGGTTGGTACGTTGTGTAACACTCATCTGGTTAGGTGACAGGTAATTAAGAGAGAAAAATGGATTCTTATTGCCAGATTTCAATAATAAACAGTGACATGCGAGCTTCCAACTGGCAACACCCTGAAATACCTTGTCATCATCCAAGGTAAATTACAATGCAGCTCCCGCTACTTGGAAAAAAATTATGTAACATCATATCAAAACATCCAGTATGCCGTTGGAGTCAATATTCTTAACCTCTGTAGGACGCAGTCAGTTTTGGGCTTTGGGTCACAGGCCCAGTTTTCAAACCTGCAGTAGCATATGTCCAGGGGCGTAACTATAGAGGATACAGGGGATGCGCTTACACCCGGGCCCATGAGCCTTAGGGGGCCCATAAAGCCCCTCTTCTCCATATAGGGAGCTCAGTACTATGAATAGAGCATTATAGTTGGGGGCCCCGTTACAGGTTTTGCATTGGGGCCCGGGAGCTTCACGTTACGCCTCTGCATGCGTCACTTTATGTGGAATGCATTTACTTATCCAAGGAATTCTGAAGTTGCTTTTTATGACCCATTGTACTTTATTTTGGTTGATATGTTTTGTGTTTATTTGTAGAAAAAATCTGAAACTTTACACGAAGTCTGGAAAAATTAGCAAAATCATGGCATATCTTGCATGCCCTGATTGCGATGCGAGGTTTCCCATTGAAAACAATGGTAAACACTTGCCGATCCTGTAATGTGCTCGAATGCCACGCCGAAGAAGCTGCGCCTAGTTCACGGAAGTAATGGGAGACATTTTGCCAGGAAAAGACTTCGCAGCAGCGTGAAAATGCACATTAGCGAGCGCAATATTGGCCGGATATCATGTAGGTAGTTTAAGAATTTTTTTTAACCATTCAATAAAATTTACATTCCTTACAGTAATTTTTAGACACTTTTAATTCGGAAGTGACTTTGAGGTGTCTGTATAATAGGAACTTTCAGAAATCACCCCATTTATAAAAAACGGAACTCCTAAAAATATTCAAAACAGCATTTAGCAAGTATTTTTAACACTTTACGTGTTTCACAGGCTTTGAAGCAACTTGAAGGTGGAAGTTAAAAATGAAATTTTTTGCAGATATTCAATTTTAATCCAATTTTTCTTCATCAGGAGTTCATAGAGCAGCAAAACTGAATATTTATTCCTCTGATTCTGAAGTTTTTAAAAGTATGCACTAGTACTGTGCATAGAGAGCTGCCAATCATTGGCTGGCAGGTGGGGGTGGCTAGCTGCAGCTCATGAATATCCAGGACTACTACCGTGTGGCTGCTACTAGTAAAATGGAAGTTTCTCCCAAACTTCTGCATAAATCCATACAGCAGCCATATCAGTGTAATCAGTGTGATGGGCCCTACCTCATGGTGCTCTCAGAGGGGGCTGCAAAAATATGGTGACAGATTCTCCTTAACCCCGTCCCGCTATATGGCGTACATTTACATCCTGTGGGATCAAGGTATGTATGAAGGGAGATTGCGGGGCGACTTCCCTTCATACAGCGCGGGCACCAGCTGTTCATTACAGCCGACACATGGCAGCAACAGCTCCACTCAGCCGCGCAGCTGAGTGGAGCTATCAAGCATTTAAATGCTGCTGTCAATTCTGCCAGCGGAATTTAAATCCCTCGAACGATGTTCAGGAGTCAAGTATGGCCCCCTGCGAGAAGATCGCAGGGAGCCGTGTGGATGTCTTCGCAGCCGGGGGCCTTCTGAAAGGCCCCAGACTTGTCTAGGCAAAATGCCTATCAAGCCATTCTCATGGGATGGCTTGATAGAATGCCTGCCTGATCGTAGTATGAAGTAATGCTGTGGCATTACATCATACTGCAGGAGCGATCAAAGCATTGCAAATTGTTGTCCCCTGTGGGGACTAAGAAAAATAGTATAAGATGATAACAATAAAGTTTTACTAATTATTGAAAAAAAGTAATAAAAGTTAAAAGAAAAAACCTTTTGCCATATTTACAATAAGAGTCTAAATTATAAAACAAAAATACATTTTTGGTATTGCTGCATCCGTAATAGTATGATGTATCAAAGTAATGCATTATTTACTTTGCACGGTGAACGTCATCAGAAAAAAATGTGCTTCCAAGAAAAAGTGCAATAAAAAGTGATCAAAAAGTCATATGTTTTCCACAAAGCTACCATCGCAAACTACAGGATGTCCTGCAAAAAATGAGCCTTTGCACAACTATGTCAATGAAAAAATAAAAACGTTATTGCGCACAGAAAATGGCGGCAGAAAATAATTTTAAAAAATGAATGTCTTCGAAAAAAAATAAAAGTAGTGCAGGAAAAAAAAAACTATATAAGTTTGGTATTGTAGTAATCGCACTGACCCAGAGAATAAAGTTATCATGTCATTTTTGTTGCAGTTTGTGCACCGTAGAAACAACACAACTCTGAAAGATGGCAGAAGTTCGTTTTTTACATTTTTCCCCACATAGAATAATATTTTAGTTTTTCAGTACATTATATGGTACATTAAATAGTACCAGTGAAAAATACAACTCGGCCCGCAAAAAACAAGCCCTCATACAGCTACGTCAATGGATAAATAAAGGAGTTATCGTTTTTTTAAAAGGGGGAGGAAATAATGAAAATGGAAAAAAAAAAGGATTGCGTCATTAAGGGGTTAAAGGGGTTTCCCATTTTAGCTCATGACTAAGATGGGAATAGCCATAACAATAAAATCTTGCCTGGGTTTGTAGAAACAACCGAATTAGTTGCTTTATGCTGTTTCTGTATCACCCATTCTCTTCTATGGGAGTTATTGAAACAGTGTAGAAGAATCATTTCTACTATTTCCATAATCCTGGCCCCCGGTGTCTGTGGATATCAGGCAGGACAGGATCGTGAGACCCCTGTTCTGTATATATATATATATATATATATATATATATATATATATATATATATGGTATTCCCAGTGGTAGGATCTGCACCTGTCAGACATTTATCCATAGACCCACACAGTACATGTGGACACACTGTAACTCAATGTTGAACGTCTATAGCAATTCATGTTACAAGGGTTTTCTGACATCATAAATATGGGTGGCAGTGGAGGTGCGGTGACATAGATATAAAAAAAAAACTGCCTGCAGACACGCTGCTCCCCCCCCCGCTTCCCCGCCGCTGTCCACCAGTCTTCAGTTTACGGTCACTTGGATTGTTTACTGCCAAGAGGAGGCCGACAGGGACATCATCAGTGACATGTTGTAAGCCCACTCAGGGCTTCTTCATTAGAAGCACGTGACAGGTTTACAGGATGTGACCAGGTCTTCTGGCCCGGTGACATCACATGTCAGATGGCACGGTGCTGAACCCCATTCACAAGTATAGAACTGATTTTGAGTCACAGAAATGTCTGCAACAAATCTGCCACATGTGAATAAACCCTTATACGAGGGGCTGCTGATAAGTCTTTGGCTTTACCCAGAAAGAAACGAGATAGGAAGATGAAGCTTTACATTTATTCTACATACCCGCCACTGATGTCAACTCACTTCTTACATCAGTATTCCAAGTTCTGTAAGCCTTGCAAAAAGAAGGATTTCGGTTGTGCCTCAAACCAGTCATACGTAGCAGCCATGGCATCAGAAATGGTGGGAAATTTGGTCCCCTTGAGGTGTTTCTTCAGGTTTGGGAACAGATGATAGTCGGAGGGAGCTAGATCTGGTGACTAAGGTGGGTGGTCAACCAGCTGGGAGCCTAGCTCCACCAGTTTTGTCGTGGTCGCTTGTGCAGTGTGAGTGGAGGCGTTGTCTTGCAGGAACAAGATTCCTTTGGACAGCTTGCCGCGCCTTTTGGCCTTCAGAGCTGCCTTCAATTGGTTCAAAAGTTCAATGTAATACCTTGCATTGATGGTGGAACCATTTTGAAGGTAGTCCACTAGCAGCATGCCCTCCTTATCCTAGAACACAGACGCATCACCTTAGTGGCTGAACTCCTTTGGGTGAGGAGAACCACTGTGCCTCTACTCTATTGACTGCTCTTTGGTTTCAGGGTCATACAAATAAATCCAGGTCTCATCCATAGGGACCAGTCGATTCAGAAACTTATTAGTCCGGGAATGCTGACAAATGGACCGGGAAGTTTTCACTCGCATGCTTTTCTGATCTGTTGTCAAACATTTGGGGACCCACTTTGCAGATATCACCAAGAATATCCTTCGTGGACTTTCCTTGCAGAAACAAGAATTTTATCACTCCTCTGCTCTCATTTGCTGTGAATATCGCCTTAGACTCCGCCATTTTGTTTTCTCGCGTGCCTAGATCACTTTTGCCATAAGCTACAAACACAAAATTTTGAAAACATATATTAGACACATAAGGCTTGCATGTGATGTAACGTTCGTTACCATAGAAACAAAAAAAGAACACAAAGCCAAAGACTTATCAGCAGCTCCTCGTATACCTGTGATCATTTGAGAATTTTTGCTTAAGGACACCTGCATATGGCAAAGTCGGATTCAGCATGCAGAATCCAGCCCTGACAGCAGCGGCATCCACGTGTACCTGTATTTCTTTCTCGTCATCTTTACGGCAGATGGTCCGCACAGCTTGCCGTCGGACATGTGCAGTACAGATTTTTTCTTAAACTCCTGCTTTTCCTGAGAATGCGCGGCCTTTCCGCAATGTCACTGTCACTCAGGGGGGAGTTGAGAGGCGTCGAGTCTGACAGGTTGGACGGCCCTAAACTTCCACCCTGGTGGGGTACGGATGGACTTTGGTGATGTAATGAACTTTGCTGTGTATGAAATAAATATTGACAGGCACCAGAGTGTTTAAAGAGAATCCAAGCCTCCTGAGCCATTTCAATATGTGTGGTGCTCATTCCAGATGGAAAGAGGAGTTTTCCTGCTTGGAGAGCTGATCTATACAATCGGTACCTATTTTGGTGATGTGAGAGGTTCCTTATGTCATATGCATAGCCATCCATCTGAATGGCTGCCATGTATTACTATTATATTACTGCAATCTCTGATGAGACAGCACTTTTAAGGGTAACTTTACAAAAACTTCTGTCATGTCATAGTAACAGATCAAAAGTATTGATCATGAGGGTTTGGGTAGTAAGACCACCACCAATCACTAAAATAAATTGGTGGAAGCACTCAACTGAATGCTGTGCCTTTTTAGCTGTTTTCATCACTGCCCCGAGTTGTGTACAAGCTCCATAAAAAGTCTAGATAGTCCATACATCACTGGCAATGACAGCCGAACGTGCACAGCACGTGCAGCCTCCTGTCTGATTCTTATCAGGCACCATCTTGATGCAGAGATACCTGATATCACTCTACTGCGCTATCAATCTCATAATGCATCAGCACAGCATTATATGACCAGCTAGTGACTGTACCACCTATGCTGCAGGGTAAGGGGGGGGGGGGAAGGGGGCACTGCTACATTCTGTATTAAATGTAAACTGATACAAAATGACAGCTACTTAATGAATGAGAAAAAAATAGTTTCACTGGTGTGGCCCTTTAAGGCAGATGCAAAAAAGAAATTGTTGCAAGGTGTGACTTTCATGGATCAGACTTATTGTTCCAGTACATCCCACAGATGCTCGATCAGACTTAGTTCTGGAGAATTTGGAGGACAGTTCAACACCTAGAAGGTTCTGGTTTGTCTGTGTCCTCAATAAACTATTATATTTAGTATCCACAGCAGAGAGGGTGATGTTGGACATCTGAAACGCGTTGCACGAATTGTCTTAGGCTGGGTTCACACAGGGCGGATTTGCCGCAGAAATTCCATCCGGAATTTCGTCGCAGCTAATCCGCCTGCAGCCGTTAATCCCGGATTGGCCAGCCACGTGGACGAGATTTCTCAGAAATCTCATCCACACAGGACGGCAAGACCGCCGCGGCAAAGCCGGCAGAAGCCGGCACTGCGGCGCGGATTCGCCAGCCGCAATATGTTCATTTTTTACTTCTTCCGCTGCGGCCACGCTGTCCTCTATGGGAGAGCTTACCACAGCGGGAGAGCAAGTGGCCAGGCTGCTTCAAAACCCGCGGCTAAGTGCCACGGGTTTTGAAGCAGCGCTTCTCCCGGCGGAAATCTCATGGTTTTTCGCTGCGGCCAAACCGCGAGATGTCCGCCAAGAATCCGCTCTGTGTGAACCCACCTTAGAGTGTTGACAATAAACAGTTGATGCTAGTTACCTTGGTGACTAAAGACTCTGAATATGGTTCTGTTTTAGTTGAGCCAATCCAGATTTAGGGGGAATGCTGAGAGCAGCAGGCACCCCCCTAGTGAAGTAAGTGATTTGGGGTTGCATAGATTATAATCTTTGTTAATACTAGTTTGACCCGATATTTTCTACATGAACATAAAATGTTTGGAAAACCGGCTGTAAATGTTTTAAGAACTGTCTAGCCGAGGATTCAGCTTGAACTGCTCGCCGTCCACGGCTTGGGGACATGGCAACAGTCATACTGGTAAGCAATTGATAGGAACATCGCTTAGCAATGCTTAACTTTCCTTAGCGGTGCTGTTGTGCTTCAGCCAGACTTAAAGGGGATTTGTCATTATAAAAAAAAAATTATATCCTTAACTATTCCTCCCCAGACAGACTCCTTTCCGCATCTTCTCCTGGCTGATCTTTTCCATTCTCCCGAGTCAGCTCACTGCAAGCCTCCTAGATCCTCTTCTCCTTGTTATGAAGTATGCATTCCTCGCATTCTCCTTCTGGCAGGTTAGTGAAGGTCACATCCATGTGACGTAGCTTTCACTGGCTAGGAAAGAATGCTGATCTATTGCAGAGACAGCAGGCATGCACAGTCTCTGCAATAGCTCGGCACTCCCTGCTAGGCTGTGAACTAGTGACATAGCGTACATTGCCAGGAAGAAGACTGCCTGTGAATGTACATAACGTCACAGCAAGCAGAAGAATCAGCCAGCTGGAGGTGAGGTGACGGAAGAAGATCGGCAAGGAGAAGATGACGTAAGTAGACTGCCTGGGGAGAAATAGGAATGTATAGATTTTTTTTATTGACAGAACCCCTTTAACATTGGAACTTTGACATAGCGCCACAGATCACTTAATGTATCAAACTCAAATTTTATGATTTTTTGGCAGCAGTGAGGATGTCACAAATCTAATGACAGCAAAATCATCCACCATAGGTCATGCCATGGGGTCAAAGTGTGTTGCAAGAAAAAGCCTGTAGACTTTTTTATACCGTATTAGATATGGTCCAGACTCCTGTGCACCAGTGTCTGTTTTATATACGGAACTCTTTGTCATGTTCCACAAACCATTCCTGAACAATATTTACAGTCCAGTTCTGCTGCTCACATGCCCGTAGTAGGTGATTTTGATGTTGGACAATAATAAGCATGGGCACTCCAACTGGTCTGTGGCTGCGCGGTCCCATACGCAGCAGGTTGTGACACCCTTTGTTTTCTGATACCTTTCTATCATAGCAACCAATAACTTTTTCATCTATTTGTACTACAGTAGCTCTTCTGTGGAATTGGACCAGATAGGCTAGCCTTTGCTCCTTACACACATTATTGAGTCCTGGTTGGCCATGACCCTGTTACCAGTTCTCAGCTATTCCTTCTTGGACCACTTTTGGTATAGTACTTAATGATTGCATGCTACCAATCCTTCTACAATACAGGACATGGTCAGCAACTACTCTAACCTATTCAAGCACAGACTGACAAGTGCATTATTTAAAGGTTTTTTTTCTACAAATTCTATTGATGACCTTTCCTCAGGATAGGTCATTAATAGTTATTTGCCAGGGACCCACCACTCGGGATTCCCGGCATTCAGCTAATCATCCAGCCCACTGTCAGTTCAGCAAGGTGGGCGTCTTCATCAGGGTTGCAGCAGAAACTCTTAGAGGAAACTTTTTATCAGTGGGAGCTGAAGCATCCTATCCTATAGGATAGATCATCAATAATATTTACCTGGAATACCACTTTTACCCCCCCCCCCAAAAAAAAAATCCAAGTATACTTTGTTATACAATAGTTCAACCTTCCTAATTACCAGCTAACTCGGTTTGCTCTTTTCACTTTTGTCACTAAATTTTATTTCCAAAAATTGTTGCAATTACTCAGGAACTCTTCATTATTAGACTCTATGAAAGTCTATGTATACAACCTTTCCATGAATCATGAGAAAATGAAATGATTATATGGAGAGATAATATGTGTCAAACTATATTAAATCGGGTGATAAAATATTTTATGAAATGCAACGTGCAATAAAACTAAACGTAGATCCCCCAAGGGCATTCAATCCATTAAAAGTGCCTGCTCAAAATAAATGTTTATCTTGAAGATGCCCTTTTCATTTGGATTAATAGCACAACATAAAAGTCAAACAGTACAGAACTACAGCTGAGAGCAGACCTTGACATATGAACACAAAGCAGAGCTTTGCACTAATATTACTTCCCACGCAGACACAATATACTGTAGAGTAACACCGATAATCTTCATGAATGTGGATGTTCATCAAAGAAAATGCATTTTATAGTGCTGTTAGTTTCCAGCATCCATGTGGGGGATAGAATCAGACTTTACTCAGATACTATTACAAACTATAGCAAAACAAAGTAAAGATGGCTTATAAGAAAAGCTTATGTATCAAACAATCAATATGTAACAGTGTGCAATAATTTTTTCTTCTGTTTGTCATGGCTGTTGCATTGACAATTGATGATTTTTTTTAGTTTTGATTGCTAGTTTTATATCATATTACCGATCTTTGATCGATTGAGGGCTGATGTGAAGACCATACCTAACTTGAGGGATCACCTTTTAAAGAGATTTTCCAGCTCTGACAGGTTATCAATAATTTATCACTACCGGTCTGCCAACCAGGACCCCAATCATTCAGGTGTTCGCGAGTTGCTGCCATGGTGTTTGGAAAAGGAAGCAGACTACACCGTACTGTTAGCAAAGTCTTCTTGGAGGACTTTTGACCAGGGTGGTTGGGCAAACGTGTCTCAGTTAAGCTGGCTACACTCAATTAGAAACATAGAAAATTGACGGCAGAAAAAGAGCACATGGTCCATCCAGGCAGCCCTTATATTCTTTTTAATTTTTCATAGGATAGCTAGAGCTTATCCCAGACAACTGGAATTCATTTTTAGTTGATTTCCCAATCATATATGCTGGGAGGTTGCTCCAGGCATCTACTACTCTTCCAATAAAAAAATATTTTTTGATATTGTGTCTGATTTTTCTTCCAACTAATCTCAGATTGTGCCCTCTTGTTCTAGCGTTTAGTTTTCTAATAAAAACTCTCGAACCTTATTTATACTTATAATGAAAACTTATATATATATATATATATATAAGTTTTCTTCATGTCCCCCCTCTCCCTTCTTTCCTCCGTGATATAGATATTAAGTTCTTCAAAGTCTTTTCTGATTAGCTTTGTTCTTGAGACCTCTCACCATTTTTGTAACCAGTCTTTGGACTTATTCCATTTTATCATTGCCTTTCTATAGGTGACACCTCCAGAATTGAACACAATATTCCAGATGTGGTTTTACCAGAGGTCTATACAACGGGATCACAATCTCCCTCTTTCTACTGGTAATACCTCTAGCTCTGCAGCTGAGCATCCTACTTGCTTTCTTTGCTGCCTGACTGCACTGTGGACTCATTTTGAGGCTTTCAGAAATCAGAATCCCTAAGTTTTTCTCTTCTGAAGTCCTAGATAACACGAAAGACCCAATATGATGGTCATTCTGAGGATTTCTTCCCCCCAATTACATTATTTTACATTTAGAAGCATTGAACTGCAGTTTCCATTGTTGTGACCATTTACCTAATAAGGCAAAATCGTTTTCCATATTCAAGACACCACCAGGAGTATCAGCCGTATTACACACTTTTGTGTCATCAGTAAATAGACAGACTTTACCTGTTAAACCTTCTCCTATGTAGTTTACAAACATATTAAAAAGAATAGTATCCAGTACAGATCCTTGTGGTCACCACTTGTAACTCATCCATGTTCAGAATGCACTCCATTGCTGACAACACTCTGATATCTGTCTGTCAACCAACTGCGAATCCTCTGGACTATCAATGGATTAAGTCCAAGTTTCAATAACTAATCTATAAGCTCTTTATGTAGAAGTGTATTAAAGGCTTTACTGAAATCCAGATAAGTGATATCAGCACTACCTTCATGCACCACTTTTGTGACATAGAGAAGTCAATGAGATTGGTGTGATATGATCTGCCCTCAGTAAAGTCCTGAGAATTAAAGTGCAGCTTCTTCTGTACCACTCTTCTTATGGATGGGTATAATATTGGCCATTCTCCAGTCATCAGGAACATCATCTATTAGAAGGGACAGGTTAGACAAATCTGATCTGAGATGCAACAGTCACAGATTAGAGTTCTCCACTTTGGAGTGGATGCCATCTGGAGCCATCACTTTATTTACCTTTAAGTGTGCAAGTTCACCAGTACTACCACACCCTTCAATAACTGATCGGTTTATACTCCCTGCTCTAAACTTTCACATATGTCTGTTTTACCCTGTCATGTTCTCCTATTTATACCATCGAATCCCCTCACTCTGGGGTTGCCTGTCAGGATTGTCAGCGTTACTCTGCGTATGTTCCATGAGCTTATCCTGGCTCAAGCCTCCTTGCCTTGTATCCTGATTATTCAAAAAGTTACCATCACCTACTGCTGTCTATGGCCTGTCACTGCTGGCATCCACCAAAGGGACCATGTTCTCAATGGAGGCTCCGTAACAAATACATTGTGTAGTAACTAGAGAAGAGCAAGCACGATCGGTAAGGTCAGTTACTCGAGCGAGGATCGCTCTTCTTGAGTAACTGCCTTCTCATCCGAGCGTGCTCGGGGGTGACAGCGGGGGAAAGAATGAGAGATCTCTCTCCCCCCCCCGCTAACCCTCGACGCTGCCCCTCGAGCATGCTCAGATGAGAAGGCAGTTACTCGAGAAGAGCGATGCTCGCTTGCATAACTAACCTTACTGAGCGTGCTCGCTCATCTCTAGTAGTAACCCAACATGGTATTGCAGGCACAAGTCCCATTCACTTCAATGGGAGCCGTGCCTGCAATTCCATGCCAGGCCATTGTGCAATATACAGAGATGTTTGTTTCCTGCTCCATACACCATGGCAGCAGCCTGATGAACAGCTGATCTGCTATGGATGACGTTTCTTAAGAATAGGTCATTAATGTTTCTGAGCTGGAAAACCCCATTAAAGAGACTCTGTCAGCTACTTTGAGCGCTATAAGCTAAGCTTATGGGATCGCAGTAACTGACCCGCTAAGTCCGAGGATGTAAATTTTATACTTGCCTACCCCACCTTTCCTCATGCTGTCAACTCTCAAATCCATCACTGCAACGCATTCTGCGGTCTACATGGACGCATGCTAAGTAGTCCTCTCATTCTATGCATGAGCCATGTAGTCTGCCAGAAGTGTTCAGTTTGGGTTTGATAGCTGATACTGAGGGAATGACGGGGAAGCTAAGTATAAAACTTATACCCCTGGATTTATTATGTCAGCTTTTTAGAACAATGTTCTTAGTTTATAGGGCTTAAAGGGGTTGTCTCACGCCGAAACGGGTTTTTTTAAAATTCAATAGGCCCCCCGTTCGGCGCAAGACAAACCCGATGCATGTGTTAAAAAAAAAAAACGGGTAGTACTTACCCGAATCCCCGCGCTGCGGCGACTTCTTCCTTCTTCTTACTTACCTTAGTAAGATGGTCGCCGGGATCTTCACTGTGAGGTCCATTGCCGATTCCAGCCTCCTGATTGGCTGGAATCAGCACACGTGACGGGGCGGAGCTACAAGGAGCAGCTCTCCGGCACGAGCGGCCCCATTCAGAAGGGAGAAGACCGCACAGCGCAAGCGCATCTAAAATCGCCAGAAGAGGCGATTTTAGACGGATCCATGGAGACGAGGACGCCAGCAACGGAACAGGTAAGTGAATAACTTCTGTATGGCTCATAATTAATGCACGATGTATATTACAAAGTGCATTAATATGGCCATACAGAAGTGCATAACCCCACATGCTTTCATGAGACAACCCCTTTAAAGAAGCTGACAGATGCCCATAAAAGAGAATCTGTAATCAATTTCTCTGTTCTTAAACTATCTACTTTATTAAAACAATGCTGTAATGCACTTTTCCACAGTTAGACATCATATGCAAAGCACGCCTGCAAAATGATGTTTTTTAATTTTCCAATGTGGCATGCAAATTCCCGGCGAGTGGTCAAGTGGGCATGTAGTGTCCCAGAATAACATCCTGGACCCCTCCATAATTGTCATACATGTTCTGTCTCATGTGGATGCACTGTGCAAAGCTGTCATGTCAATCTTCTGTATGTATGTTGCACAGCTGCAGCGTCTGAAGGGTTAACTCCTTTAAAATCATTGCCTATCAGCTCTGCTGCTGAATGTATCTTTCCTACTGTGTCATGTGGTACAAGTGAGGTGATAAAAGCGAGTGTCTAAGAGCGGTAAGGGGTCCATCTTCAATTCCATCTTCAGGAGAGTGCTAACTCAGAGCCGCATGGAAGCACCTTTAGCTTTCATGTTGGTGAAGATGGAGGAAGAGGAACAACTACCCGTAGCGTCTGGAGAGTGGATGTGAGAGGAGTGAGTCCCTTCCAGAGAGAGAGAGAGCACACAAATCCCAGTTGACAAAGACAGACACCTTTTTCCTATGTGGGCATTCACATCACAGGCACCTTTTTCCTGTGTGGCTGTCTGCCATTAGGATCACCACACAGAGGTATGTGATTGTGATACCCATGCGGATGTTGTGCGGGGTGCATCTAGGCTAAGCCTTTTTTCAATAATTGTCTGCCAGAGTGTATATGGAGAGACCCCTACCTTTCACCTCCTCCGGAGTATACTCAATTTCCAGGACTGGTGACATATAGATGACGTAGACTATAGGGCCGTATTGTTCCTGTGTTTACTCCCAACCTCTGAGCTACTGCCTGTAATTTTATACAAGTGAATGATACCTGTAACTGTCTGTTATTTCCAGTTTATTCAAGAAAAGTTTTACCGGGTCTCAAACGTTCCTGAGAACCCAAGGTACAACGCAGAAGTCTCTGTGTTTATTACTCCGCCACGTAGATTTAACGGTGTGTAGAAACGGTGGTGTCATGACGTGATATCTACGACTACTACCCCCTCATCCTGTGACTGCTGACCCTATACTCTACTACGGTAACTTCCTCCGGGACTAAGAGATGGTAAATGCCATGTGACAGGTCCACGCACTACACCCTTCCAACTCTAGCTGTATGCTTGGGTAGAGAGTCAGTCCCTGCAACATCTTCCTCATGGGTGTTGCAGAAGCTGCAGCGTCCCCAATTTCTTCAGTAACATATATGGGAATTCGCCCGCGTTACCTTCCCCCTCATTGCAGGTGGGTCAACCGTCTCTGGTGGGGTAGTAGCATGGAGACATCCTCCACGTAATCAGTGCAGTGGTGGAACTGTTGTGCAAGTGCCTTGAGGTCTGGGACTGTAACATGTGCAATACAGTCTGATGAATCTGCCCACAACAGTAACAGATGTACTGTGCATATGTCGGTCCTGAGGTTCATGCAAGAGTTCCATTTCCTGAGTGTGCCCTAGCGTTTTATCATTGTGGTGATGAAGAATAGCAGGGTATCCCAAAGTGAGCTCTGTGGAGCCCTTGGGGCTCAGATGGAGGGTCTAGATCCCCGCTCTACTCACAGCTGTAGCAGTGTCCCAACAGGCTGTACTGAGGAAAGCAATGTCCAGGACCTGAGGTCAGCATAGAAACGTAGATCACATAATCCGGCTCCAGTCATGTGATCCTAGCTACTTTGCCGACTGCAGGTCCTTAGTATAGCCTGTCCGGAAACTGCTACAGCAGTGAGTATAGCGGGAACCAATGGCTCCTTCACACAGGCGATATCACCCTTGCCATCCATCTGAAACACCTGGATGCAAGGCATTTCCACATGGAAACAGCCTCGCATCATTAAGGGCTGAAGGATTTCCCATTATTTTCAACGCAGTGCTATGCAGGAAAACATTGCAAATGTGAATGAACCTATTCAAAAGAATGGGTTTCAAATTTGTGCGAGATTTGTGCATCTTGCAGCGCACAAATTTTGCATGATTTTCTTGTCAGTGTGAAGGCCCCCTAAGGCTGGGTTCACATGGGTCGGAATTGCTGCAGAATTTTCATGCTGACCCTCCCCACGGAAATTTCGCTGCATTTACAGGAGCAGCAAAGTGGACGAGATTTTGATAATTTTGTCAACATGCTGCGGGAAAAACCAACGCAAAACCCCGTGTAGAATCTTCATTGCGATGCTGAATTCATATCCACAATATGTCAATTGTATCACCGTCTCCGCTGAGGAACTCACCCTCTCTTTGAATGAGGGGGTGAATTCTGCACAGGAATCCATGATAAAACCCACTTCAAAACCCGCACTGCGGACATTCCGCTGACAATTTTGTCACATGTGAACCCAGTCTAAGAGTGGCCCAATAGGGGCGATTGGGGCTGACCACCCCAGGCCCAAAACCCCAGGGGGCCCATGACTGTCCCACTCACCCCTATTTTAAACCGCACTGCTAAACCTCCAGCTTCAGGGAGAGGAAGGGGTGAAGCAACTTCCTATTCTCACAGCCTTCTATCTTCCTCCGATGCAGCAGAGACAGTGAAAGCTGTGTGTAATGAGTAATTTAACCCCTTCCTCTCCCTGCATCTGAAGAGCATAGCAGCAATGGGGGACCGTATTACTACTGGAGCGGCAATGAGGGACCCTAATACTTCTGGCACTGCAATTTGCGACCCTATCACTATTGTGGTGGCAATGGAGGACCCTCTTGCTACTAGGGTGGCAATGGGGGGGGGGGGGGCTATAACTACTGGGGACGAAATGTGGAAGTCTATTACTACTTGGTTCGCAATAGGGGTCAATATTACTACTGGGGCCGTAATAGGGGTCACTACTACTACTGGGACCAATATAGGGGACACTATTACTACTAGAGCCAATATAGGGGATGCTATTACTACTGGAGCCAATGTAGGGAACACTAGTTCTACTGGGGCCACCAATATAAGTGGTCACTATTACTACATGGGTCAGATTTGCTGTGGAATTTACAGTAGCAGCAAAGTGGATGAGATTTTGAAAATCTCATCCACATGCTGTGGAAAAAATCTGCACACAACCCGTGTGGATATTGGCATGTGCTGCAGGATTTAATTTCGATCCTCCTTGTATGTCTTTAAATGGCCTTGTCCTTTTTATAATGATGGAGGTAAAAATCATATGTTGTGATAAGCCACGCCCCTAACCCCTCACCTGACCATAACCTTTGTCCCACTTTGGGGCTCCATGAGAAGCTTTTGCTTCAAAAAGAACTCCATGGCTGAAAGAGTTTGGAAATCACTGAAGTAGAGGATGCCTCCATGTCACTGCAAGAGAGAGGGGTGGTGTTTTAGGAGATATGCTGGCCAGCAAAGCCCACCAGAATGCTCACCGGTCCAGGCAGCCCACCAGTATGCCATGATGGAAAAATAACAACCTTCATTTTATAGTCATACTTTGCCTAGGATGTTTAAGACAGTAAACATGTGTGTGTGCCGTACATAGGTGCACACAAAGGTGCGCACCCACGTATGTGCACAAACATGCGTGAATGCAGGTCCATGCCCATTGCCTTCAATGGAGCCGCAGCTGCTGCCGGCAGCTCCATTAAAGGCAATGGTCTGCCGCCTCCCTGTAATTGTTTTTCAGGGAAGAGCTTTAAATATAAGCTCTTTCCTGAAAAACAACCATTTCAGTGTAAAAAAAATCTGGGATCCCATAAGCTTATGGGATCGCAGTAACTGACCCGCTAAGTCCGAGGATGTAAATTTTATACTTGCCTACCCCACCTTTCCTCATGCTGTCAACTCTCAAAACCATCACTGCAACGCATTCTGCGGTCTACATGGACGCATGCTAAGTAGTCCTCTCATTCTATGCATGAGCCATGTAGTCTGCCAGAAGTGTTCAGTTTGGGTTTGATAGCTGATACTGAGGGAATGACGGGGAAGCTGCTCCTCCTTCCTTCCAGCCTCCTCACTACATGAAAATGACACATTCTGAGGAGCAGGCAGACTCCCAGGCACTGTTCTTGGGCCCCTGCCCAGAATGGCCAGCAATGGTTCTGAATCCTCTCCCACTGGAGGAGTTTGTTGCGACCGATGCCCAACCTTTGGAAAGTTCCCGGGGTCCGGGGGATGAGGCTGGGGACTTCCGGCAACTGTCTCAAGAGCTTTCAGTGGGTGAGGAGGACGATGACGATGAGACACAGTTGTCTATCAGTAAGGTAGTAGTAAGGGCAGTAAGTCCGAGGGAAGAGCGCACAGAGGATTCGGAGGAAGAGGAGCTGGACGATGAGTTGACTGACCCCACCTGGTTTGCTAAGCCTACTGAGGACAGGTCTTCAGAGGGGGAGGCAAGTGCAGCAGCAGGGCAGGTTGGAAGAGGCAGTGCGGTGGCCAGGGGTAGAGGCAGGGCCAGACCGAATAATCCACCAACTGTTTCCCAAAGCACCCCCTCACGCCATGCCACCCTGCAGAGGCCGAGGTGCTCAAAGGTGTGGCAGTTTTTCACTGAGAGTGCAGACGACCGACGAACTGTGGTATGCAAGGTTTGTCGCGCCAAGATCAGCCGGGGAGCCACCACCACCAGCCTCACCACCACCAGCATGCGCAGGCATATGATGGCCAAGCACCCCACAAGGTGGGACGAAGGCCGTTCACCGCCTCTGGTTTGCACCACTGACTCTCTCCCTGTGCCCCAACCTGCCACTGAGATCCAACCCCCCTCTCAGGACACAGGTACGACCGTCACCCGGCCTGCACCCACACGCTCACCTCCGCTGTCCTCGGCCCCATCCAGCAATGTCTCTCAGCGCAGCGTCCAGCCGTCGCTAGCGCAACAGTTTGAGCGCAAGCCACGCACCCGCACGCTCAAGCGTTAAACGTGCACATAGCCAAATTGATCAGCCTGGAGATGCTGCTGTATAGGCTTGTGGAAACGGAGGCTTTCAAAAACATTATGGCGGCGGCGGCCCCGCGCTACTCGGTTCCCAGTCGCCACTACTTTTCCCGATGTGCCGTCCCAGCCCTGCACGACCACGTCTCCTGCAACATTGTACGCGCCCTCACCAACGCGGTTACTGCCAAGGTCCACTTAACAACGGACACGTGGACAAGCACAGGCGGACAGGGCCACTATATCTCCCTGACAGCAGATTAGGTGAATTTAGTGGAGGCTGGGACCGAGTCAGAGCCTGGGACCGCTCACGTCCTACCCACCCCCAGAATTGCGGGCCCCAGCTCGGTGCTGGTATCTGCGGCGGTGTATGCTTCCTCCACTAAACCACCCTCCTCCTCCTCCTACGCAACCTCTGTCTCGCAATCAAGATGTGTCAGCAGCAGCACGTCGCCACCAGTCGGTGTCGCGCGGGGTGGCAGCACAGCGGTGGGCAAGCGCCAGCAGGCCGTGCTGAAACTACTCAGCTTAGGAGAGAAGAGGCCCACGGCCCACGAACTGCTGCAGGGTCTGACAGAGCAGACCGACCGCTGGCTTTCGCCGCTGAGCCTCCAACCGGGCATGGTCGTGTGTGACAACGGCCGTAACCTGGTGGCGGCTCTGCAGCTCGGCAGCCTCACGCACGTGCCATGCCTCGCCCACGTCTTTAATTTGGTGGTTCAGCGGTTTCTGAAAAGCTACCCACGCTTGTCAGACCTGCTCGGAAAGGTGCGCCGGCTCAGCGCACATTTCCGCAAGTCCAACACGGACGCTGCCACCCTGCGGACCCTGCAACATCGGTTTAATCTGCCAGTGCACCGACTGCTGTGTGATGTGCCCACACGGTGGAACTCTATGCTCCACATGTTGGCCAGGCTCTATGAGCAGCGTAGAGCTATAGTGGAATACCAACTCCAACATGGGCGGCGTAGTGGGAGCCAGCCTCCTCAATTCTTTACAGAAGAGTGGGCCTGGTTGGCAGACATCTGCCAGGTCCTTGGAAACTTTGAGGAGTCTACCCAGATGGTGAGCGGCGATGCTGCAATCATGAGCGTCACCATTCCTCTGCTATGCCTCTTGAGAAGTTCTCTGCAAAGCATAAAGGCAGACGCTTTGCGCTCGGAAACGGAGGCGGGGGAAGACAGTATGTCGCTGGATAGTCAGAGCACCCTCATGTCGATATCTCAGCGCGTTGAGGAGGAGGAGCATGAGGAGGATGAGGAGGAGGGGGAAGAGACAGCTTGGCCCACTGCTGAGGGTACCCATGCTGCTTGCCTGTCATCCTTTCAGCGTGTATGGCCTGAGGAGGAGGATCCTGAAAGTGATCTTCCTAGTGAGGACAGCCATGTGTTGCGTACAGGTACCCTAGCACACATGGCTGACTTCATGTTAGGATGCCTTTCTCATGACCCTCACGTTACACGCATTCTGGCCACTACGGATTACTGGGTGTACACACTGCTCGACCCACGGTATAAGGAGAACCTTTCCCCTCTCATACCCGAAGAGGAAAGGAGTTCGAGAGTGATGCTATACCACAGGACCCTGGCAGACAAACTGATGGTAAAATTCCAATCCGACAGCGCTAGTGGCAGAAGGCGCAGTTCCGAGGGCCAGGTAGGAGGGGAGGCGCGGAGATCAGGCAGCATGTACAGCGCAGGCAGGGGAACACTCTCCAAGGCCTTTGCCAGCTTTATGGCTCCCCAGCAAGACTGTGTCACCGCTCCCCAGTCAAGGCTGAGTCGGCGGGAGCACTGTAAAAGGATGGTGAGGGAGTACGTAGTACGTAGTCCTCCGTGACGCCTCTACTCCCTACAACTACTGAGTGTCGAAGCTGGACACGTGGCCTGAACTCGCGCTGTATGCCCTGGAGGTGCTTGCTCGTCCTGCGGCTAGCGTCTTGTCAAAGAGGGTGTTTAGTGCAGCTGGGGGAATCATCACGGATAAGCGTACCCGCCTGTCAACTGACAGTGCCGACAGGCTTACACTCATCAAGATGAACAAAGCCTGGATTTCCCCAGACTTTTCTTCTCCACCAGCGGACAGCAGCGGTACCTAAACAATACGTAGGCTGCACCCGCGGATGGAAGCATTGTTCTCTATCACCTTAAAAACGGGGACCTTTTAGCTTCATCAATCTGTGTATTATATTCATCCTCCTCCTCTTGCTCCTCCTCCTGAAACCTCACGCCGAACGGGCAATTTTTCTTAGGCCCACAAGGCTCAGTCATATGACTTTTGTAAACAATGTTTATACGTTTCAATTCTCATTAAAGCGTTGTAACTTACACCTGAACCAATTTTTATTTTAACTGGGCTGCCTCCAGGCCTAGTTACAAATTAAGCCACAATAACCAAAGCGATTAATGGGTTTCACCTGCCCTCTTGGTTGGGCATGGGCAATTTTTCTGAGGTACATTAGTACTGTTGGTACACCAATTTTTTTGGGCCATCGCCTACAGTGTAATCCTAGTAATTTTTATGGGCTTCACCTACAGCAAGGTGTGTGAGGTGGCCTACACTTTTGCTACATAAATGTAACTGGGGCCTTGTCTATACTGCAACTACTGAAATGTGAAAGAGACTGTTATCTCCCTAAACTGCTGCAACGGGAATGTTACTGTGGCCTGTCTTGACTGCTACTACTACTAAAATGGAACTAATACTGTGCTCCCCCTATACTGCTGCTTCGGAATTGTTACTGTGGCCTGTCTTGACTGCTACTACTACTGAAATGAAACTAATACTGTGCTCCCCCTATACTGCTGCTTCGGAATTGTTACTGGGGCCTGTCTTGACTGCTACTATTACTGAAATGGAAATAAGACTGTGCTGCCCCTATACTGCTGCTTCGGAATTGTTACTGGGGCCTGTCTGGACTGCTACTACTACTGAAATGGAACTAATACTGTGCTCCCCCTATAATGCTGCTAGTGATATGTTACTGGGGCCTGTCCCTAATGCTACTGCTGAAATGTTACTAATTCTCGGATCTGCCTATACCACTGCTAATGCTATGTCACTGGGGTGTGGAAACGGAGGCTGCCCAAAGACATGATGGTGGCGAGGCCATTTCCCACCAACGCGGTTACTGTTAAGGTGCATATAACCATGGACACGTGGAGAGGGCAAGTAGTGCCTCAAAAACATCCCCCTCCTCCTCCAACAATGAAAGCATTCTTGTCAAATACATTTGCATTGGTCCGTCTGGTGGCAGTCCAAGAATTTCACCTTTACCGACACAACAAGAGAGCCCCCCCACCATCCCCCCGCCACAGCCCACTTAATCCTGGCCACATTCCGAAAACCAACTAAATAAAACCGCGCTACTAGGTCCGCAGTCGCCACCACATTCCCACCAACGCGGTTACTGTTAAGGTACATATTACCAGTCTGACTGGGGCATGCACTGTGGGCCGAAGCACACCTGTATTGTATGTGACGTTAGCTCTGCTGAGCAGGGCACTGCAGTGGGATTTATTTATGTACCGCCGGTGGGTTCCAGGGAGTCACCCATGCTGTGGGTCCACAGGGACTTCACATTAGGGATTTGTACCTGCCAGTGTCTATGTATTAAAAACCCCGGTCAGACTGGGGCATGCAGTGTGGGCCAAAGCCCACCTGCATTTAATCGGACGTAACCTCAGCTGTGCTGGGCAATGCAATGGGATATATTTATGTACCGCCGGTGGCTTCCTGGGACCCACCTATGCTGTCGGTCCACACGGAGTTGTAACTGCATGTGTCTACTTATAAAGAACCCCAGTCTGACTGGGGCATGCAGTGTGGGCCGAAGCCCACCTGCATTAAACCTGACGTTACCTGAGCTGTGCTGGGGACTGCAATGGGATCTATTTATGTACCGCCGGTGGGTTCCAGGGAGCCACCCATGTTGTGGGTCCACAGGGACTTCACATTAGGGATTTGTACCTGCCAGTGTCTATGTATTAAAAACCCCGGTCAGACTGGGGCATGCAGTGTGGGCCGAAGCCCACCTGCATTTAATCGGACGTAACCTCAGCTGTGCTGGGCAATGCATTGGGATATATTTATGTACCGCCGGTGGTTTCCTGGGACTCACCTATGCTGTCGGTCCACACGGAGTTGTAACTGCATGTGTCTACTTATAAAGAACCTCAGTGTGACTGGGGCATGCAGTGTGGGCCGAAGCCCACCTGTATTGTATGTGACGTTAGCTCTGCTGAGCAGGGCACTGCAATGGGATTTATTTATGTACCGCCGGTGGGTTCCAGGGAGCCACCCATGCTGTGGGTCCACAGGCACTTCACATTAGGGATTTGTACCTGCCAGTGTCTATGTATTAAAAACCCCGGTCAGACTGGGGCATGCAGTGTGGGCCGAAGCCCACCTGCATTTACTTGGACGTAACCTCAGCTGTGCTGGGCAATGAAATGGGATATATTTATGTACCGCCGGTGGCTTCCTGGGACCCACCTATGCTGTCGGTCCACACGGAGTTGTAACTGCATGTGTCTACTTATAAAGAACCCCAGTCTGACTGGGGCATGCAGTGTGGGCCGAAGCCCACCTGCATTAAACCTGACGTTACCTCAGCTGTGCTGGGCACTGCAATGGGATATATTTATGTACCGCCGGTGGGTTCCAGGGAGCCACCCATGCTGTCGGTCCACACGGACTTCACATTAGTGAGTTGTACCTGCCTGTGTCTATGTATTAAAAACCCCGGTCTGACTGGGGAATGCAGTGTGGGCCAAAGCCCACCTGTATTTAATCTGATGTTAGCTCTACTATCCGGGGCACTGCATTGGCACAAACTACAGGAGCAATACAGCGCTAATGAGATGTGCACAGCTACGCTAGCATAGGAGTCTGCTGTAGGCCCGCAATTGCTGAGGGTTTGTGCAGGGGCCTATGTCCTTGGTGCAGTGAATGTCCGCTTCCTGCCTAGGATTGCTGAAGCTGTGGGCCGAGGCCTATGTCGTGGGTGCGGTGCAAGTCTGCCATGTTTGGCCGCTCAGATCAATTTTTTGTTCATGTCTTGGGCTTCCTAGGACCCCCCTATGCTGTTGGTGCAAACTTAGTTCCCATCGCGGTGTTTGACCTGTCTGGCACAAAGACACTGACTGACTTGGGTAGGGGGCAGAGCGCTGACGGCTTTCCCCTTGCAGTGTGGATTGAGCTATGCGACACCTTGACAGAATGAATACTGTGTGGCACATGGATTCCCCAATGCTATGCCCACGTTTGCAGCTCCTGATGGAGGTGGCACAGGATTGGAGTTCTCATTGCTTCTGTACAGCATTGTGGGCTATCGCCCCGCCCCTTTTAAAGAGGGTCGCTGCCTGGCCCTGCCAACCCTCTGCAGTGTTTGCCTGCGGTTCCTCCTCATGGCAGACGCACTTATAAATAGACATGAGGGTGGTGTGGCTGTGAGGCCAACGTTTGGCATGAGGGCAGCTGAAGGCTGCGCAGGGACACTTTGGTGTGCGCTGTGGACACTGGGTCATGCGGGGGGGGGGTTGGGCAGCATGTAACCCAAGAGAAGAGGCAGGGGTGTGTCCCGCAGGCAGTGCTTTGTTGGAGGTAGTGTGGTGCTTAGCTAAGGTGTGCCTTGCTAATGAGGGTTTGTCCGAAGTAAAAAATTGGTAGGGGTGGGGGCCACTCTTGCCGCTATTGTGGCTGAATAGTGGGACCTGGGAACCTGAAATGCAGCCCAGCATGTTGGCCCTCGCTTGCCCTATCCGTTTCTGTGTCGTTTCCAGCACTTTGTTGGGTTTTGCAGATTTTCACAAATGAAAACCTTAGTGAGCATCGGCGATATACAAAAATGCTCGGGTCGCCCATTGACTTCAATGGGGTTCGTTACTCGAAACGAACCCTCGAGCATCGCGAAAAGTTCGACTCGAGTAACGAGCACCCGAGCATTTTGTTGCTCGCTAATCTCTAGTAAGTATATTTTTATTTTTTTTACACTCAAATGGTTGTTTTTCAAGGAAGAGCCTATCTTTAAAGGTTCTCTTTAACTGCATGCTGCGCTACTTTTGATGAACTTACCAAATGAAGCTCTGATAGATTCCACCAATGCAAATATGAACTTGCCTTAGACATACATCTATCCTTCATACATTTTGGAATAATCCCTGGCTACACATTTCAATGAGATGTCGGGCAAAAACCAGACTATTTTCTTCTAAAGAACAAATTACAGGTGGCATGGGAGACCTAGAAGACGCTTATAATTTGGGCTAGAATACAGGAATGGCTTCATGTTTCTACAGGAGCCAGAGGGATTTTTATGAAATTCTAAAAAATATGTCTGCTTTCTTCCAGGAAGAGCACCACTCTTGTGCATGGAATGTGTCTGGTATTGCAATATCAGACTCAGTTTATGGTCAAGAGTGTCAGTGCTTCTGGAAGAACATAGCCTTGGTTTTCTAATCTCATGTAATATAACCAGTTTGTTTCAAGCGATGCTCCGGTCCTGGAGAAACAAGGATGTTCATACTACTTCTCTGACTACTCGCTTTAGTCTAAGACAATACATGCTAATCTGACTGGTCAGTGCTAGTCAAGTGGGCAGTTTTGGCCAATCAGTGCAGACCGTAGTGTCTTAGACTAATACACAGTGTGCATCAGGTAGTCAAAGAAGTGGTGCAAACATCCTTGTTTCTCCAGGACTGGAGTGTCGCTTTAAGGACTGAATAAGACTTCGCCGGAGGGAGTACAAGAACTACACGCTGATGTTGCCCTAGTTGGAATTCAACCCAAAATCCCAGTGCAGAAGGCAGCTGTGTGAAGCACTTCTTGTCTTCACTTACATTACACTGTGTGATTCTCTGTCCTGTTTCATGCATAACTCACATGATAATTTTCATTGCTTACAAATTATGACTTTAATTTGTAATTTCTGCTGAACAAGTGAAAAAAGATCCTTTTCCATCCAGCTGCAGGGATGATTTTCCTCATCTGTGATAAACTCCTGAGAAAATAAGATATTGAGGTCGCTGGAGCGTATCATTATGTTGTAGGAGATCCAGCAGAACGGACCTTAGAGAGACATCTAGTGGATGGGGAGAGGAACTTAACAACATATTTAAAAGTTAGGGCTCACACAGGCGTATTGTCATTGCGTATCATGCAAGTACTTTTTACGCGTGTAATATGCAATGCTAAAAGCCTATTGATTTACATTGGACCACTCACATCTGTGTTTTTCTCATGCATGTATTACGCACCTGAAAAAAAATGCAGCATGTCCTGTTTTGACGTGTAATACGCCCATTATAGGCTATGGGAGCCTAAAATACGCGGAAAATATGCATATTCCATGAGTATTTGCTTTGTAATGCACATAATTTGCAGTGACAATATGCCCGTGTGAGTGAGCCCCTAAAGTAGGAGCAGCACTGTACTGGTTAATATACAAGGTGTCAACAGAAATATCTATAAAGGGGCATAATAACATAGTGTGTAAGGTTGAAAAAAAGATGTATGTCCATCCAGCCTATTTCCACCAAAATGTTGATCCAGAGGAAGGCAAAAAAACATGAAGTAGAAGCCAATTTTCCTAATACTTTGTGAGGCCGAATGAAGACAATGTCAATCTAGCTCAGCCTATTAATCCTCCTATGTTGTTGATCCAGAGGAAGGCAAAAAACCCCAAGAGGCAATTAGCCCTTTTGGGGGAAAATTCCTTCCTAACTCCCTAATGGCAATCAGACTGTTCCCTGGATCAACCCCTAATAGATCCTACCTGCTGTATACCCGGATAAACAATTAACCTAAGATTTATAACCTATAATATCCTTCCTCTCCAGAAAGACATCAAGTCCCCTTTTAAACTCCTCTATGTATTTTGCCATCACCACATCCTCAGGCAGAGAGTTCCACAGTCTCACTGCTCTTACAGTAAAGAACCCCCTTCTGTGTTGGTGATGAAACCTGCTTTCTTCTAGACGTAGCAGATGCCCTCTCGTTACTGTCGCAGTCCTGGGTATAATCATGGGAGAGATCCTTGTATTGTCCCCTCATATTCATACATAGTTATTTGATCACCCTTTAGTCGTCTTTTTTCCAGGGTAAATAATCCCAATTTGGATAGCATCTCTGGGTATTCCAGTCCTCTCATTCCATATATTAGTTTAGTTGCCCTTCTTTGAACCCCCTCCAGCACTGTAACATCTTTCCTGAGCACCGGTGTCCAGAACTGTACACAGTATTCCACGTGAGGCCTGACAAGTGCCTTATATAGTGGGAGGATAATGTTCTCGTCCTTTGCCCCTATATCTCTTTTAATGCACTTTATTAGCTTTTGCAGCAGCTGACTGGCATTGGTTATTCCAGTTTAATCTATAATCTACTAGTACCCCCAGGTCTTTTTCCATATCACTTTTCCCTAACAGTACCCCCATTTAGTGTGTATTGGTGACATCTGTTTCTTCTGCCCATGTGCAGAACCTTACATTTAATTTTAGGGGTGGAAAATTCTTTCCTGACTCAAAAATTAGAATAATCCCTGGATCACCGGCCCTTCTTAAGTAATTACTGACTATATCATATAACATAATATTGTATTGCTCAAGAAAGGCCTCCAGGCCCCTCTTGAACTCTTTTATCGAATTTGCCATCACCACATCCTGAGGCAGAGAGTTCCATAGTCTCACTGCTCTTGCAGTAAATAACCTCCTTCTTTGTCAGTGTGATGGGAGAGATCTCTGTATTGTCCCCTGATATATTTATCCATAGTTATTAGGTCGCCCCTCAACTGTCTTTTTTCTAAACTAAATAATCCCAATTTTGATAACCTCTCTGGTATTGGTAGCTGATCCATTCCATTTATTACTTTAGTTGCCCGCCTTTATTTAAGCTCTGATATGTCCTTCTTGAGTAACAGTGTCCAAAACTCTTGAGCCCCTTGTTTACTTCTCTGATCTCTCGCAAAAGAGATGTTGCTATTGTCTTAAGACAAATCCATCCAGCAGAAAATAGACCCCACTGACTCTAATGGGGTCTGATCGGTTTCTGCTCCGCTTCCTATCATTTTACCGGAATGGAGGTTCCAACACTGATGTGAAGGTAGCCTAAATCAATGGTCTACCAGAATGGTCTAAATCAGCTATTTTCTGTGACTTTCATATTATGTGTATAGCCAACTTCAGGAAGTTTTGGAACTAAATAGTTTATTGGGCCTTCCAGCAATCAGCTGTTATCAGACCCGCTGTAATGCCGTTCCCGCAGACAAAGCTGGAAGCTGACGGCTCCAACCGCATTGCAGGGGCTAGCAAAGGAAAGTCTTAATGCATAAACCATAGCAGACAACTACTATAGGTTAATAGTGTTATCACAATTATTGCCTTTTGAACAGCTCCCCTATTACAATTCAATGTTATATAATATACAGGGGGGGGCCATAGAAAAGTAGCCCAGCACCATAAACTAAATTTTGAAAGAAAATCTGTCTTTGTTGCCCAAATCACAGAATAGTTTTGTCAACCAATCACAGCACAGCTTTCATTTTACCTCCGCTGTATAAGAAATTAAAGCTGTGCTGTGATTAGGAGGGTGGCACATGTTGCACATGATGATTATAGTGCATTTCCTTCTGAAAATGGGTCATTCAAGACGTTGTTCTGATGAAGGATTACTTTGATTGAAAAGCTTATTAGAGAAGGAGACACAGAAGAATGTGTTGAAGGTTCCGTTTAATAAATCAGATTCAATCACAAATACAACAAACAGCAATGTGTTTTGGTCTATAGCAGGCTTTTTCAAGCTACGTTGCTGGGTGCAGAGTAAAATCCATTTTCATTGCTGTGGCATGTTGTAGGGGTGTTCCATGGTGAAGTCCCCCGAAACTTGTAAGTGATCTTTCCATATTACACGGTTCACTCATATGACATCCAATTTCAGGAATTTTGTGCTGTCTATGAGAGTTGCTTCAATTACACCCACTGAGCACGGCCGGTCTTTTTCTCTCCTTTTTTTTCAAAAGAAGGTGAAATCTTAAAACATTTTTTCATTTTCAATATTACATTTTAGAGTTTTTATTAAAAAAATGCTGGCATCGCTATTTTTTGAACAGCCAAAAATGTATTTTGCGTAGTATTTCTAGTGCTTTTACATTTATGGAAGTAAAAGTTATGATGATTTTGTGCTTTATTTGCTTTTCCAAACTCACTGTTATTTTTTGAACTTTGCTATTTAAGAATGCATAGTGCCTACTGGAAAATGTGGTAGACGAGAAATAATGGTAACCAACTGTTAGTCGCTGTTTGGTTCCTTATTTCCAGTGGAGGATAACTTTCTGCAGGATACTAAGACATTAAAGACAACTGTATGCGTCCAACTTTGTGGATATACTTTTGAGAAGATCCTTTCCTGTTCTAGTATAATTGTGCCCCTATCCATAAAGACATGATGAGTGCAACAAGTTTGGTGTGGAGGAACTTGAGTTAACTGTATGGGGCTCTACATTCATGTCGGCAACTAAGCACCAGGCCCACATGAACTTGCCCCGAAAACATGGGTTAGGGACAACTGACCCTGTGCTAAAGAAAAGATGAGTTGGCCCTACCTACAAGCACAGTGATCGCCCCAATAAAGGTGGCTGCACGCTGGAAACTCGACCCTGCTCTTCCTGAGAGGGTTATACTTGCAACCAGGCGTAACTGACACATTAAATGCACAAACTCACTTACCACACAACCTCACATACTAAAGCAGGTGGTAAAGCTGAATATAAAAGCGAGGGATTAGTTTGTACATTGGCCAATGAACTTAAATGGGTTGTCCCGCGCCGAAACTGTTTTTTTTTTTTTTCAACACCCCCCCCCCCCCCCCCGTTCGGCGCGAGACAACCCCGATGCAGGGACCTAAAGAAAAATCCGCACAGCGCTTACCTGAATCCCCGCGCTCCGGTGACTTCTTACTTACCGGCTGAAGATGGCCGCCGGCATCTTCTCCCTCCGTGGACCGCAGGGCTTCTGTGCGGTCCATTGCCGATTCCAGCCTCCTGATTGGCTGGAATCGGCACGTGACGGGGCGGAGCTACACGGAGCTACACGGAGCCCCATTGAGAACAGAAGAAGACCCGGACTGCGCAAGCGCGGCTAATTTGGCCATTAGACGGCGAAAATTAGTCGGCTCCATGGGAACGAGGACGCTAGCAACGGAACAGGTAAGTGAAAAACTTCTTATAACTTCTGTATGGCTCATAATTAATGCACAATGTACATTACAAAGTGCATTAATATGGCCATACAGAAGTGTATAGACCCACTTGCTGCCGCGGGACAACCCCTTTAAGCTGCAAGGCTGCAACAAGGCTCCTCGTTTCTTGCAGTCTCTACTCTAGCAAGACACTAAACTGGCAGCACAGGATACGAAACACCCAGCAAGCTGCAAGCTGACCAGACACTACTCACACAGCAGTCAAGATTGAAGAAATACAGCTTCCTCTTGCAGAGGGCCAGGAGTATATATATATATATATATATATATATATATACAGCCAGACCCAGGGGATTGGCTGACCAGAACTACCACACCCAGCCAGCTCAATTAACCCTCACCTGTGCAGGTGTGTTCTTGGAACCCAGACTACTAGTCCCAGAAGCACAACCTAACAATACTTTTTGGGATGAACTGGAACACGTATTGTGAGCCTAAAGTTCTCGTCCAACATCAGTACTGCCTGACCTCACAAATGCTGTTGGCTGAATGGAAACAAATTCCGACAGACGCACTCGATTTTGTGGAAAGCCAGAAGAGTGGAGGCTGTTATAGCTCAAACGTACGCCCAAGTGCATATTTACACCCATGGTTTCAGAATGAGATGCTCAATAAGCTCCCAGAGTGGGGGTACTAGAGCAATGGGCGATAGAACAAGTGAGTACTGCTTCTTTTGTTGTTCTATAACATTCTCTTCACTTACAACAATTCTTCTATAACTTAGGCAACCCCTTTACGTGTTTAGTTTGTAGTCTGAAGTTCCCTATCTTCACCATATGTATTTTTGTTGCAGTTTTCAGTAAAATTCTAGGTGTCCCATAACTCACATGATCACAGATCTAATGGCACATCTCCAAAAGTTGAATACCTTGGAGTCAGAAAATCTTAACTTTGCATTTTACATGATTTTCTGCATTTCATGTCTGTTCTTATAGCTGTCGCCATTGCAGTTTTCAATGGTACAACCAGTGAATAACCAAGATGTGAAGAAGTAATGTTTAGCTACAAAGGATTTTCATCTGGATTTTGTACTTAGTGACTGTATTGTCCTAATCAGCTCAGAACAGGAACTTGGAGTATCGCCCTGCAAGTCTTAAATCTTTTTTTGATAGCACGCCATTTGGCATAACTACTATCTAGAGGAAGACTCAAATATATGGATAACCACAAGGGTGAAGCATGCTGGGAAAAACTGGACAGGTTATACTTACACAGCACTTCTCATAATTTAATTGTTTCATATCCTGACTTTAAACATTATTTTTCATTGTTATTTGCTGTGTTCCATATATTTTTACTTAAAGGGGTATTCCCATCTTGACTTTTATAGCATATCAACAGGATATGTCATAAAAGTCTGATAGCTTTATGAAGACATCCAGCACTATGGTCCATCCAATAAAAGAAAACATTTGGTTCCATTATAGTTAAAAGCATGCAAGCGTGTCTATGCATCACAAGCAGGGAATGCATTTTGAATTACTCCATCATGCCCATAATCTGAAATGTTCCTTGCTTGTGCTGCATAGACACACTTGTATGATTTTAAGTGTAACTCACTAAAAAAATGTCTTTTATTGGATGGACCATATTGCTGGATGTCTTCATAAAGCTTACTTATACCATCTGAGCAACTGTTTCCGTGCAGTGGCTATTCAAGCACATCCATGTGAACCGACTTTTTCCAATTTCTTTAAATAAAAGTGTAATAAATGTGGATCCCACCACTAGGACCTGTACCTATTTTGAGTTGTGGTCTCCAATGCCATAGGCCCAGCTTTATGCGGCGGTCGGAAATGATAGAAACAGCCGAGTATGCTGCACTAGGATGTTTCCATAGTTCTCCTAGAAGTGTATGGGTGTTACAGAAACAGTGTTGCTCGGGAAGCTACATGGTTTCCACAGCTCAAAAGATACAGAAACAGAACAGCTTGCTGTGCTACACTGCTTGCATGAGTCCCATTAACGTCTATGAGGGTAAGGAAAAGAGCATAGCCCAACTGCACTCATCGGTTTCCATCCTTCCAGACAGCTTATAGACAGCAGTGTTGTTATCACAGCCATGTACACTGTTCAGGCTCATAAAGAGGGGAAGCAAGAGAGGAGTTCCCCCTTTTAACTTCCATATGGTCTATTGGGGATTATAGAAAAGTGTTATCCAGATAGGACATCCTCTTTAACTGAAGCACACACTAGAGTTCAACGTCAGTAGTAATAAATCATAGGCTGCATTTTCTGGACATATAATGTCCTTTATGAGAGACGTGGCTATCATTATGTGGGCTCTGTGGCTGACACCAATGCTTCAGTATATAGTGGCATTATCTACTTTCTTTTATTCTTTAACACACTTCCGTAGCTCTACACAAATGCAGTATCCACAGCAGCTGGAGATATTGTGTAGACACTTCACTTGGTAGTACTTAATTAACATTATGACTGGTATTATTTCTCCACTATGTTTGGTACTCTTCATCACTGTTATACACGGTAGTCAGAGGTGATATTATTACATGTGCTCTATCAGAGGCATAACTTGAAGTTCTAGGGCCCCAAAGCAAAATTTGTACAGTGGCTTCCACCTACTATATGCCATTTAAAGTACTGGTGCCTTCTCATGTGGTAAAAGGGATTTTGGATCTTCCTAAGCTTCAAATGCTACTGCTGTCTCTGCCTCCCCTACAGCTATGCCTTGGGTACTACTACTACTACAACTATTTGGACATCCCTATGAGTAGAATGGATCGTGTCTTATTAGCATATCATGTGTCCTAACTCATGCTACATGAGATGCAGATCCTTGGAGGTGTCAGGCATAGTTTGTGCTGCACACTATTGGATATATGGGTTATGCCACAGCACACAAGTCATCTATCATGAATTAAAATGCATTGGAGCATTTAAAGTGGTGCAATGAGCGTCATCATTGGACAGTTGAGCAATGGGAGAGCTTTCTATAGAGTGAAGAATCACGCTTCTCCGTGATCAGATCAGATGGATGTACCTGGGTGTGGAGGATGCCTGGGGAACACCTTTTAGCTGAGTGTATTGGGCCAACAGTTATGTATGGCAGAGGTTCTTTTACGGTCTGGGGATGTTTTACATGGCATGGTCTTGGTCCGTTGGTTGTAGTGACAAGAACCAGGAACACAGAACCCTGACATTCTAGATAAAAATGTGCTGCTAACAATGTGACAATACTCTGAAAATGGTCTGCAGTACTTTCAAGACAACAACATGCCTCGTCACAAATCCAACACTGTTTTATGTTTATTCCAGGTTTTATTCCAGACCTGAACCCTACTGAATATCTTTAGGGTGAACTGGAATGTTGGGTCAGGAAATATTAATATTGTCCATTTTCTTTGTGAGGCTTTGTCAGACATTTGCAGGATGAATGGAAGGAAGTACCAGCTGAAGTGTATCAGACATTAGTAGCAAGTATGCCACGAAAAATATCCAATGTCATTAGGGTAAAAGGAGCCCCACTAAGTTTTAACATATAGAAATATATACTACTTTTAATTGTTCCTCAGCTGTCCAATTACTTTTAGTAGTACACGTATGGTATATGTTGTATTGGCTTGTATGGAAATAATTCTGGTACTAGTATATTGGCACTAATTGTGGGCACAATTAATCATTTTTACCGATTTATCAAAGAAGGATGATTCAGTCACAAATGTGTGACAACCTATGTTAATAATTTGGCTGAGCTTCAACTAGACATTGGCTAAAATGATTACACTTTTTATACGTGTGCTGCTTTTGTGCCGTTTTTCACCTGCGATAAGTACAAAATCGTGGCAAAAATGCAGTGGCTACATAAAATCGCTACAAAAAAATGATGGTTATGTAAAATAACAACATAAAAACACATCTATTGCACTCTTGCCTTAACTTTGACTAAATCCTGGCAAATACCAAGCTATGATTTGTTGTGTATCCATAGTAAGTAAAACCTACAACATATGAATAAGGATCAAGATTAGAGATGAGCGAACGTACTCGTCCGAGCTTGATACTCGTTCGAGTATTAGCGTGTTCGAGATGCTCGTTACTAGAGGCGAGTACCACGCGATGTTCGAGTTACTTTCACTTTCAGCGCTTTTCTGGCCAATAGAAAGACAGGGAAGGCATTACAACTTCCCCCTGCGACGTTCAAGCCCTATACCACCCCCCTGCAGTGAGTGGCTGGCGAGATCAGGTGTCACCCGAGTATATAAATCGGCCCCTCCCGCGGCTCGCCACAGATGCATTCTGACAGAGATCAGGGAAAGTGCTGCTGGTGCCGGAGCTAGGAGTTATTTTAGGCTTCAAGAACCCCAACGGTCCATCCTAGGGCCACATCTGACCGTGTGCAGTACTGTTGAGGCTGCTTTTAGCAGTGTTGCACAATTTTTCTTTTTTGTATATCGGCCGTGCAGAGCATTGCGTCCGCAGTCTGCAGTCATTGTACAGAGTATAGGGCCAGTACTGGTGAGGCAGGGAAAGAGATATTCAGGCTATATAGGCAGTGGGCTTTTTCCCAAAAATTTGGGAAAAATACTATATTTGGGCTGCCTGTGACCGTCTTCAGTTTACTGCATGTCTGCTGGGGGTAGTAGTCCTAATTAATACGCAGCTAAGCGTTATAGCAGGCTTGCGCAAAATTGTTTCCTGGATCTACTGTCTCTGTTATATCAGCGCTGTCATCCCGCCAGAGGGAAAGAGTATACATAATATTATACGCTGCCTACAGTATCTATCTGCTGGGGGTAGTAGTCCTAATTAATATGCAGCTAAGCGTTACAGCGGGCTTGCGCAAAATTGTTTCCTGGATCTGCTGTCTCTGTTACATGATCGCCGTCATCCCGCCAGAGGGAAACAGTATACATAATATTATACGCTGCCTACAGTATCTATCTGCTGGGGGTAGTAGTCCTAATTAATATGCAGCTAAGCGTTACAGCAGGCTTGCGCAAAATTGTTTCCTGGATCTGCTGTCTCTGTTACATGATCGCCGTCATCCCGCCAGAGGGAAAGAGTATACATAATATTATACGCTGCCTACAGTATCTATCTGCTGGGGGTAGTAGTCATAATTAATACGCAGCTAAGCGTTACAGCAGGCTTGCGCAAAATTGTTTCCTGGATCTACTGTCTCTGTTACATCAGCGCTGTCATCCCGCCAGAGGGAAACAGTATACATAATATTATACGCTGCCTACAGTATCTGTCTGCTGTATCAGCTCAGCATTTAAAAAAAATAGAAGCAAAATACTTAAGGCCTACTACTGGCCTTTGGCCACTTGACTGCTTCTGCGCTGTGAATTCCACTAGCTCAGTCATACGCACCTACGTCTCACTACAGGCATGCGCAAAATTGTTTCCTGGCTCTGCTGTGCGTTCCGTAAGGGAAGTCAGCCTCCAACCACAGGCCAATAAGCAGCACATTTAATTACAGCGTTCTATTTCTGCACTACTGGTAATACAGCATGCTGAGGGGTAGGGGTAGGCCTAGAGGACGTGGACGCGGGCGAGGACGCGGAGGCCCAAGTCAGGGTGTGGGCACAGGCCGAGCTCCTGATCCAGGTGTATCGCAGCCGACTGCTGCGGGATTAGGAGAGAGGCACGTTTCTGGCGTCCCCACATTCATCTCACAATTAATGGGTCCACGCGGAAGACCTTTATTAGAAAATGAGCAGCGTGAGCAGGCAGGGCCACTATATCTCCCTGACGGCACATTGGGTGAATTTAGTGGAGGCTGGGACAGAGTCAGAGCCTGGGACCGCTCACGTCCTACCCACCCCCAGAATTGCGGGCCCCAGCTCGGTGGTGGTATCTGCGGCGGTGTATGCTTCCTCCACTAAACCACCTTCCTCCTCCTCCTACGCAATCTCTGTCTCGCAATCAAGATGTGTCAGCAGCAGCACGTCGCCAGCAGTCGGTGTCACGCGGCACGGCAGCACAGCGGTGGGCAAGCGTCAGCAGGCCGTGCTGAAACTACTCAGCTTAGGAGAGAAGAGGCACACAGCCCACGAACTGCTGCAGGGTCTGACAGAGCAAACTGACCGCTGGCTTGCGCCGCTGAGCCTCCAACCGGGCATGGTCGTGTGTGACAACAGCCGTAACCTGGTGGCGGCTCTGCAGCTCGGCAGCCTCACGCACGTGCCATGCCTGGCCCACGTCTTTAATTTGGTGGTTCAGCGGTTTCTGAAAAGCTACCCACGCTTGTCAGACCTGCTCGGAAAGGTGCGCCGCCTCTGCGCACATTTCCGCAAGTCCCACACAGACGCTGCCACCCTGCGCACCGTGCAACATCGGTTTCATCTGCCAGTGCACCGACTGCTGTGCGACGTGCCCACACGGTGGAACTCTACGCTCCACATGTTGGCCAGGTTCTATGAGCAGCGTAGAGCTATAGTGGAATACCAACTCCAACATGGGCGGCGCAGTGGGAGTCAGCCTCCTCAATTCTTTACAGAAGAGTGGGCCTGGTTGGCAGACATCTGCCAGGTCCTTGGAAACTTTGAGGAGTCTACCCAGATGGTGAGCGGCGATGCTGCAATCATTAGCGTCACCATTCCTCTGCTATGCCTCTTGAGAAGTTCCCTGCAAAGCATAAAGGCAGACGCTTTGTGCTCGGAAACAGAGGCGGGGGAAGACAGTATGTCGCTGGATAGTCAGAGCAACCTCCTGTCTATATCTCAGCGCGTTGAGGAGGAGGAGGAGGAGCATGAGGAGGATGAGGAGGAGGGGGAAGAGACAGCTTGGCCCACTGCTGAGGGTACACATGCTGCTTGCCTGTCATCCTTTCAGCGTGTATGGCCAGAGGAGGAGGAGGAGGAGGAGGAGGAGGTTCCTGAAAGTGATCTTCCTAGTGAGGACAGCCATGTGTTGCGTACAGGTACCCTGGCACACATGGCTGACTTCATGTTAGGATGCCTTTCTCGTGACCCTCGCGTTACACGCATTCTGGCCACTACGGATTACTGGGTGTACACACTGCTCGACCCACGGTATAAGGAGAACCTTTCCACTCTCATACCCGAAGAGGAAAGGGGTTCGAGAGTGATGCTATACCACAGGACCCTGACGGACAAACTGATGGTAAAATTCCCATCCGACAGCGCTAGTGGCCGACGGCGCAGTTCCGAGGGCGAGGTAGCAGGGGAGGCGCAAAGATCAGGCAGCATGTATAGCACAGGCAGGGGAACACTCTCTAAGGCCTTTGACAGCTTTCTGGCTCCCCAGCAAGACTGTGTCACCGCTCCCCAGTCAAGGCTGAGTCGGCGGGAGCACTGTAAAAGGATGGTGAGGGAGTACATAGCCGATCGCACGACCGTCCTCGGTGATGCCTCTGCCCCCTACAACTACTGGGTGTCGAAGCTGGACATGTGGCCTGAACTCGCGCTGTATGCCCTGGAGGTGCTTGCTTGTCCTGCGGCTAGCGTCTTGTCAGAGAGGGTGTTTAGTGCGGCTGGGGGAATCATCACAGATAAGCGTACCCGCCTGTCAACCGACAGTGCCGACAGGCTTACACTCATCAAGATGAACAAAGCCTGGATTTCCCCAGACTTCTCTTCTCCATCAGCGGACAGCAGCGATACCTAAACAGTACGTAGGCTGCACCCGCGGATGGAAACATTGTTCTCTATCACCATCAAAAACGTGGACCTTTTAGCTTCATCAATCTGTGTATAATATTCATCCTCCTCCTCCTGCTCCTCCTCCTGAAACCTGACGTAATCACGCCGAATGGGCAATTTTTCTTAGGCCCACAAGGCTCAGTCATATAATTTTTGTAAACAATTTTTATACATTTCAATGCTCATTAAAGCGTTGAAACTTTCACCTGAACCAAGTTTTATTTTAACTGGGCTGCCTCCAGGCCTAGTTACAAATTAAGCCACATTAACCAAAGCGATTAATGGGTTTCACCTGCCCTCTTGGTTGGGCATGGGCAATTTTTCTGACGTACATTAGTACTGTTGGTACACCAATTTTTTGGGGCCCTCGCCTACAGTGTAATCCAATTAATTTTTTGCCCACCTGCATTAAAGCTGACGTTACATCAGCTGTGCTGGGCACTGCAATCGGATATATTTATGTACCGCCGGTGGGTTCCAGGGAGCCACCCATGCTGTGGGTCCACAGAGAGTTGTAACTGCATGTGTCCACTTCTAAAGAACCCCAGTCTGACTGGGGCATGCAGTGTGGGCTGAAGCCCACCTGCATTTAATCGGACGTTACCTCAGCTGTGATGGGCACTGCAATGGGATACATTTATGTACAGGCGGTGGGTTCCAGGGAGCCACCCATGCTGTGGGTCCACAGGGAGTTGTAACTGCATGTGTCCACTTCTAAAGAACCCCAGTCTGACTGGGGCATGCAGTGTGGGCCGAAGCCCACCTGCATTTAATCGGACGTTACCTCAGCTGTGATGGGCACTGCAATGGGATACATTTATGTACAGGCGGTGGGTTCCAGGGAGCCACCCATGCTGTGGGTCCACAGGGAGTTGTAACTGCATGTGTCCACTTCTAAAGAACCCCAGTCTGACTGGGCCATGCAGTGTGGGCCGAAGCCCACCTGCAGTAAACATGATATTACCTCAGCTGTGATGGGCAATGCAATGTGATATATTTATGTACCGCCGGTGGCTTCCTGGCACCCACCCATGCTGTGGGTCCACACGGACTTCACAATAGGGAGTTGCACCTGCCTGTGTCTATGAATTAAAAACCCCGGTCAGGTTGGGGCATGCAGTGTGGGCCGAAGCCCACCTGCATTTAATCGGACGTTACCTCAGCTGTGATGGGCACTGCAATGGGATACATTAATGTACAGCCGGTGGGTTCCAGGGAGCCACCCCTGCTGTGGGTGCACACGGAATTCCCATTGTGGAGTTGTACCTGCCTGTGACTATTTATAAAAAACCGCGGTCTGACTGGGGCTTGCAGACACCTTGACAGAATGAATAGTGTGTGGCACATAGGTTCCCCATTGCTATGCCCACGTGCGCAGCTCCTGATGGCGGTGGCACAGGATTATATTTCTCATTGCTTCTGTACAGCATTGTGGGCTATCGCCCCGCCCCTTTTAAAGAGGGTCGCTGCCTAGCCGTGCCAACCCTCTGCAGTGTGTGCCTGCGGTTCCTCCTCATGGCAGACGCACTTATAAGTAGACATGAGGGTGGTGTGGCATGAGTGCAGCTGAAGGCTGCGCAGGGACACTTTGGTGTGCGCTGTGGACACTGCGTCGTGCGGGGGGGGGGGGGGGGGTTGGGCAGCATGTAAACCAGGAAAAGTGGCAGCGGAGTGTCATGCAGGCAGTGATTGTGCTTTGTTGGAGGTAGTGTGGTGCTTAGCTAAGGTATGCATTGCTAATGAGGGCTTTTCAGATGTAAAAGTTGTTGGGAGGGGGGGGGCACTCTTGCCGCTATTGTGGCTTAATAGTGGGACCTGGGAACTTGAGATGCAGCCCAACATGTAGCCCCTCGCCTGCGCTATCCGTTGCTGTGTCGTTCCCATCACTTTCTTGAATTGCCCAGATTTTCATAAATGGAAACCTTAGCGAGCATCGGTGATATACAAAAATGCTCGAGTCGCCCATTGACTTCAATGGGGTTCGTTACTCGAAACGAACCCTCGAGCATCACGATAATTTCGTCCCGAGTAACGAGCACCCGAGCATTTTGGTGCTTGCTCATCTCTAGTCAAGATTTTAAAAGCCTCTAATTTTGACTCTGAAATAACCTACTGCCACTTTATTGTATAAACATACGAAGCTGCATGCAAAGACTAATAGATTTTAATAGTACAGGCAGTGTTGCCAGTACTCCACTCTCATCAAGAACAATCAGGCAAGACATCGTCTACCCACACTTAGTAATCTACAATGTTCTATTATTATAAATAGTACAGATTTATGCTGAGGAGGCAAGTATAATGAACTGCTCCCAGCTCCTTCTGAAACTTACAAAACTAGCTCCTGTGCCAAAATACTAGCTTGCTGGCTTTCTCTGTTCTGCATGATGTTCCCAAACATAAAAATTTTAATTCTGATTAGCAGTAAGCATCATGTAATTCCCTGGTGCTAATATTTTATTACTAGGATAATATGAAGTATATTTACTGCACTTCAGCTGCAATTGCATTGTTTCCAATACTAAATTTTATTTTTAATTTCATTTTGTGCTTATTTAAAGTGGCCCTGCAGTCAGGATGTCAAAATTGATATGTAACTCAAAAACCTAAAGGGAATGATTAACAGCTATTTCTCTTGATGAGGGTATTGTAGAGTCCGGTCTCCTTGGACTATCTCCCCTGCCCCATTTATCCCACAAACCCCACATGCGAACTAAAGACATAATGTAATGATTTGGATTAAATTGGCCACAGCAGCCATTTTATTAACAAATAACCACATGTAATAAATTATTAAATTGTGAAATAGATCTACAGCAATAAGGAGGAAGGTCCTTGGAGCTACAAAAATTTAACAAAAGCCAATATTTTACCCCCAGCTCACACCTGTCTGGCTTGGGGGCACCATTAGCCACCAAGATGTCTACCTTAATTAAACAGACTATTCTGGACTCGACACTGTGCGAGTCCCGAATGAGCCAGACCAACCGCAACTGCGCCATGAATTAAGGGGGACCATACACCTGATGAAATCCCTTTCCACCAATTTATAACCAACTCTGAGGACCTCTTCACCCATCACAGCCAGCATGCCTTTGAAACCTCAAGCTTGCGAGGCACCCCACAGTAACAAGGCCCAATAAACATTCCATGCCGACTTATAAGCAGTCCACGTGACCGGAGGCTGCGATGCCTGGATCAGGTGTCCTGCTGCTTGCAGACCAAGTCCGAAAGCTGTGGGGGGCAAGCTATTTCCTCCACTCCTGCATGTGGTACCAATGATTGGAAACGCTCCCACTGACAACAAGAGAGAAAGTTCATAGTTGAAGTTTCCACCCTGGAAACATGCACAGCAACCACCCTTGTGTTGAGGTGCAAACATTCTTCATACCAACTGCCTAAGCAGGCGAATTTCCAGTGGAGAAGATGCAGTCATGTTATTAATTGCCTGCCTGATGCCTATGTTGTCACACTGAAACTGGACCTTTTTATTACAAAAACAGTCACCTTAGATCATCACCGCCACTAGTATAGGGAAAAGATCTAAAAGATTCAAGTTCCTAACAAGGTCATCCACCACCCATGAGTCCAGCCAACTTCCAACACACAACTTAACACCACAAAAAGCCCCAAATCTGATATTGTCCGCTGCATTGGAAATAGTTCACAGTAAATATTTACAATAACTTTAGCCATTATTAGAGACCTACCATTGTACTAAAAATTCCCCACAAAATGATAATTCATTCTAATGCTTTTTTGCTAACCATACTTAATGATGGGGACCCTTTACCACAGCTGTTGCCCGGCAATCTCCGACAGAAAACCCTCTCCATAGGCATGATCCTGCTGGCAAAGTTAACTTTGCTTAACAAAGATTGCAGGTCTCTAAGTGGAATTTTTTAAAGGTGCTGAGGCCGGCTGACCTCTTGATGTAGGGGGTTCCATTTGTTAGATGGCAATCGGAATTCCTTCCTGTCAGTATCAATTGTTATACCAAAAAAAAAACTGAAGCACATAGAAGGTCCCTCAGTCTTCTCTGACAAACAGAACATCAAAACGCTGCACCACCCACTCCATGGCTTTCAAAAGCACAAAAACAAATGGGTGAGCCAGCTTGGCCTATGCACAAAAAATCATCTAAGTAGTGAATAAGGGAACTGATGTCTGTTGCTTCAGACACTATGACTGAAAATATGAGCTAAAAGCCTCTAAATAAGTGCATGAGATGGAGCAACCTATCGGCAAGTACTGGTCGACAAAGTAGTACCCATCACAATAACACCCAAGTAGCTGAATGCTCTCCGAATGTACGGATAAAAGCCAAAAGGCCAACACAATGTCAGTTTTCATCAGCAACGCCCCTTTTCCATATTGCCGTACCCAAACAACAACCACATCTAGTTATGTATACACTAAAGAGCACAGCTCTGGGTTTATACCATCATTGACTGATGAACCTTTGGGGTGGGACAGGTGATGAATGAACCTGAAATTTGTTCAGCTTCTTCTTGGGTACCACCCCCAGAGAAAAGAACGCCAGGTCCGGAAAAGGGGAGAAGCTAAAAAGACCAGCCATATGGCTGAGGCCCACCTCTTTTGCCAATTTATTAGTCATAATGGTTGGATGCTGATGTGCCAACCTAAGATTTTTTGTGGAGAAGGGGACTCAAGTGAAGGAGGAGGAATTCAAAAGCCACCTTTGAATCCCACTGTTAACAAGGACGCCTTCTGACGATCCAGGAGCCTACATAGATATGGAAACTTCTCGAGAAGTGTCACTGAGTCTTCCCTTTGGCTAACGTTAAATGCTCCTTTCCCCTTTCCTTTCTGAAAATAATAGGACATGCCATTACAGTGGGAGAAGATGTGTTTAAAAGTACAATTGGCCCCCAAACTTGCACTGGTCCTATTAAATTGTGAGCACACACCAGGTTTCTGGCCCTTGGATTGCTCCTACTGCCTAGAGTAATTTTCATTTCCAGAGGTCCCAGATGAACCAGCTCCTCTGGGAAAGGACTGTCCATAATGGGAAGGGGCCATTATCTGTAACCAGAGGCCAATGTCTTTGTGATCTCACCAAATACTGCTGAAACTGCTCATTGTAGAGAAGCCATGTTCGCCCCCCCCCCCCCCCCCCATAGACCTGATGAGCCTCTCCTATCGCATTCATATAGCAGAAAAGTGCAGAACAATGCTCTGGCCACTTCTCTCCTATAACACTAGCCAAGATGGCGAACGCCTGCAGCCAGTTTGTGAACATCTGCAGGATCACACTCCATATCCGCTTCTCCTTCTTACTATCGTCCCTTTTCCCCTTATTTAAATTAAAAATTTTCCAAAGGGAGGAGAGAAAAATGTCCACATAGTCATCACACCAAATTTTCTCTTTCACCTCCTTCTTCCTTTTTTTGTTGAGTGACAGCACTTCAGAAGACGGCTCTCCATTGACTTTGCTGTCCTCACACTAACTCCACTCTGCCTCTCAGATCTCAATGCTTTTCCTCTTGAATCTCCTCTCTTCTTTTCACTTAACACCTTCACTCCCTGTCCCTTCCTTCCAAACCCAATCATATGGGCCTCCCTGTATAGCCTCCAGCCCCTGATCCGGCCCTCGCTTTCCTCAGATCTTTCTCCTTGGCTGCTTTTTAGCTGAGTTCTATAACAGATGTGTCCCAGAGCAAGGAGCAAGACTTGAGAAACAATGAAATAGCAGGTAATCATCCACTGTAGGTTTTAATTTGCATATCAGTTTTCACCTTGCTTTAAAACATTCATTAATTATAATGTTACTTTCTAAATTGGTTCTTTCCTCTTCGTCTTTGTATTGCAGAAAGTTGCTGCATTACATTTATATGCTGTGACAGTGCAGTAGCAAGAGTGGCCTGCAGGGGGCCTCTGAGCACAGTCACTGTGTTTGGTTTAGTTAACCTGCACCTGCATGGGTGCAGCTATATAGTTTAAATTCCCCTCTCTCACAAACTCAGCGTAGTTGAAGCCTGTGGAGCTTAGGTCCATGAAGACCTGGTGCTGGTCTGTGAGGGACCTGGAAGCACGGAGCGGACAGGAGCTAGTTGGCCCCTCGCTCATCGCCTGTCGGGGCGAAGTCACCTTCCTGGAACGTCCGCTTGAAGAAGTGGTACATGTTGCTGTGTGCACTGTGACAGACAACAGTGTGAAGTTGCATATGACATGCTGGACTGTATGTTAGCTGAATACGTTGCTGTGCTGAAATAAATGCTGGAGGAACCGGCATTTGGACTTTACTTGATGTTTCTGGACATCATTGCAGTGCTGCCACCCCTGGGCGGGGGAAAGTAAGCAGGAGATCCTGGGCAAGTAACCGCAACTTGCCACAATGCCTATACAAAAAATGATCTGTACATTGGGAAAGGGTATATTTCTGCTCGTCAACATATATAGCGACAACGCAGACAGGCAAACTACACTTTGGCATGGGGAATATCACAGTTCTACGTTTGCGGACCTTAAGCAACTAGTAGTAAGGTTTGGGGAATTCAATTACACTACACCAAACAGGGACAGCTCACAAAGGTACAAGCTGTACCCTGTGGCCTTCTGTTCTCTCATATTGTACCTCGCAGGGATTGCAGCTGACGTAGTTGGCGGTGTTTTTTTTTTGTAATAAAAAACACAAGGAAAACCAAACAGGGAAACAGCAAATACACACAGTGCATGTCAGCGGCCTCAGATGTTCTTCAAATTTTTCGGTCCGGACACTGCGAAGTATTTGCAGACCTTATGCAGCTAGTAATTGTTTACTACAAATGCCAAATTACGGCTTTCTCAAACGAGCATTTTTTGCGGGTGTATCTCCCGCACATGGGGCACGCAGCAGTATGCAATGCATTGTGTACTGTTGCATTCCAACAAATCCCCACAATCTATCTTGGCGTGTATGCGTGCATTATACCCACCAAAGATAGAGTATATCATGTTCTTTTTTGCGCTCTGTGTGAGAGGTACTATTGAAAGTAATGTAATACTAAACTTAAACTGATAAGTTACATACATCTCCACTAAAAAGTAAACAAAATATAAATAAATAAAAAAACATGAAAAATGCAAGGGGTAGGAGAGTTGTGGCTGGTGGTAGAGGATGGACCAAATTGGTACTTTAAGCAACTCCCACTGAAGCAAACGCTGTACGTTCTGTAGGAAGTAAGGTAAACCCCCCGCCATTTCTTAGAAGTGGTTCTGCCCATGCGTTACATCCGCAGTACGTAGAACAGATCATAGAGTGGATGGCAAAGCCCTCCACAGGCAATGTGTACTCAGGGGGATGTGGAAACGGAGGTGGCAGCTCCTGGTGCTCAATGTGACAGAGTTCACTCAGGAGGAGAAGGATGATGAAGAGGAAGAGGAGGTGAAAGATGATGAGGTGCTTGAGCCAACATGGACAGACAGAAGAGTCATGATAGCAGCTCACAGGGAGGAGGGGGAGAGAAAGAGGAGAAAGTTGAAGGGCAACACCATGATAAGACAGGAAGTAGGGTGTCACAGACAAACAAAAAGTAATGTCACTATCAGCTACTACTAGTTACAGCAGCACCAACATCAGGCCTACTTCAGGTCTCTCCTCCGCAATTGACGACTGGGCTGAAGACTTAAGAGTCAGGAGTAGGAAACTGAGAGGGGAAGTTGAGCTGCCACTCTCAGCACCACTTTCACCAACATTGACATCTACCTGATATTCCAGTATGTCCCATGTCAGAAGCTAGCCCTTCATTCCCCAGCTATGGGAACATAAAAATAAATACAACCCCACCCATGCATGAGCATAGAGTCTGAATGCAAGCACTGTTGCAGATGCCCGTATCTTCGCCCAAAAAGCCATCCCTGTCCTGTTCCACCATGTGAGTGATATTATGTCCCTGGTATTGCAGAACGTTGTCAGTGGAAGGGTGCACATGTGGTCCAACAAACATTGCCTGGAGCATTACATATCCCTAACAGCACGCTGGGTCAATGTCCTGCAGGTGGGGCATGAAGCCAAATTTGGTGGTCCATGTTTCATGGTATACCCAAGAGTTGTGGGACATTCATCCTTGTCTGCCCCCCACTCCTCCTTCGCCGAAAACAAAAATTTTCTAAAGCACAAGAAACTGCTGTAGCACTACAGCTTTTCCTTGGAGAAGACCCGTGCTTGGCTGTTCCGTTCACCTGGTAGAATTTGTACTTTGCAAATTTTCAACACCCTCCACATTGGCACAGATATTCATATATGACAACATCTGTCCTCCATACAGCTGTACATGTGCTAAATGTCAAAGTACTGTCCTAAAACTCATATTTCTATGAGAGTGCAGTAACACGGTGGAAGAGCTATTGACGGCTCTGCAGGCTCACTCTGAGACGTGACTGACCACACACAATCTAAAGCCAGGCAAAGTCGCGTGCGACAAATAGGTCAAACTGATGGGAGCCCTTTGACTCAGCAATATCCCACACGTATTTTGCCTGGCCCGTGTGATGAACCTGGTAGTGCAACACTTCCTAAACAATTACCCAGGTTTACATCTAGCGCTGGAAAAGCGCAGAAAACTGTGCTTGCACTTTTCATAGTATATGTTATACCAGTACTACATTTATACCCCTTTATATATATATATATATATATATATATATATATATATATATATATATATATATATATATATATATATATATATATATATATATATATATATATATAGTAACCTTTTTATATGTATTTTATATTTATATTTCATTAATTTCATTTAGTTGTCTCTCATTTTAATTTTAGCTGAATTTTATTGAATTTTCAATAATACATACAAAGGCATAGCAGTGTTGTAAGAAGATTGCTTGTCATATTACAATATTAAAGCTTCTAGCCTTTTATCTGTAGAGAGAAGAACTTCTAATAAAATAATAGCAAGCAGATGTTATAGTGTGTTGCGTTTTTCATTGTTATTGTCGGGAAGAACAATACTCAAGAATCAACAATGGCCTGGCCAGGGCCAATTTACAATGTAGGAAGGGATGGAAAGGTACTGGGGAGAGTATGTAGGGAGAAGGCGGGGGGGGGGGGGGGGGAGAGAGAATTCTCTCTCTCTCAGGGCTGTCACCCCGAGAGCAAAGATGCCAGAAAACTGGAGTTAGGTTAATAGGTTCAACGCCGCTGTAGGAAAGGTATAATTTATCCATGGGGTCCAAATACTGAGAAATTTATTACCTTTATCTTCGGTTATTGAGGTCAGTTTTTCGTTTATGAGATACCAATTCATTCGGCATTTAACTTTGGAAAAATCTAGAGAAGCTTTACGCCAGGAATGAGCAATAGTTTGTTTTGTAGCTAGAAAGATAAATGAAATTAATTTTCTGGAATTTGGGGGTATATTCTCTATCTTTTTGTTCAACAGAGCCTCCCATGGATTTTTGCGTAGATTATGGAACGTTGCTGAGTAGATTAAAGAGTACGTCCTAATCCAGAGTCGTTTGACCCTAGGGCAGGACCACCATACATGGAGCATGTCTCCAGGGGACGAGCAACCTCGGAAACATTCTTTTGAATAGCCGGGGACCGCATGTGCAATTCGAGTGGGGACTAGGTACCAACGTAGAAGAATTTTATATGAGGTTTCCAACATTAATATGTTACGGACACCGTTGTTGGTAGATCTCCAAATCTGACACCACTCCTCCTCACTCAGGACATCCCCTAGATCTTGCTCCCATCTAGTTACATAAGGTAATTGTGTGCAGAACTTGGTGTGAACAAGGTTCGAGTATATTTGGGAGATGAGACCTTTTGCTTGAGGATATTTAAGGCAATAGGATTCGAAGGGGGTGAGGGAGTATGGAGGTTTTGTGCTCCTCAATAGGGAAGTTGACCAGTTTGTAGTGGAGTGTAGGGAGGTTAACTGGGCTACCTGGGCCGCCTGGTAATATTTTGTTATATGTGGGGTTCCCAATCCTCCTTGTTGTCTATGTCTATACAAAGTGGAACGTGATACTCTGGGGATTGAGTTATTCCAGATAAAGCAGAGGGTCATCTGTTGAAGTGTTTTCAAGTAATGCCCAGGAACCTGTACTGGAAGAGCTTGAAAGAAATATAGGAGTTTAGGAAGGAACGACATCTTTAAGGAGTTTACCCTTCCAATCCATGATATATGGTATCGGTTCCAGCTTTCTAATAGTAGACATAGTTTACGGAGGAGTGGTATATAATTTTGCATATACAACTGATCATAGGAGTTGGCCAGGCTCACCCCCAAGTAGCCCAGCGACACTGTCATCCATTGGAATGGGAAGTTGGATTGCAGTAGAGAGTGTGCGTGAGGGCAAGGTAAGGTTAAAAGCCTTCGATTTTGTTTCATTAATTTTCAAGCAAGAGATCGACCCGAACCTGGACAGCTACGCCATGAGATTCGGAATCGTATTATGGGGGGATGATATTATGGCAAGTATGTCGTCTGCGAACATGCTCATTTTATGGTGAACCCCGGCAATTTCAATTCCTCTAATATCAGGGTTATTGCGGATTTCTATAGCTAGTGGTTCTAAAGCTAAAATGAAGAGGAGTGGGGAAAGTGGGCAGCCCTGTCTTGTCCCCTGCTGGATCATGAAGTTATCGGAGCAAAAGCCTTTATAGCGGACAAAGGCTTTAGGGTAATTATACAGGATTCATAGCCAAGATAGGAATTCTGTAGGGAACTTCCATTGTTCTAATACTGAAAACAATTATGACCAGTTCAGGGTATCAAAGGCTTTATAAACGTCCAGGGAGAGTAACATTGCGGGGATGGCCCTAGTTTGGCAAATATGTGTGAGGTGTGTTATTCGACGAATACTATCTGGAGCTTGGCTGCCTGGAATAAAGCCTACTTGGTCTTTTCCAATTATGGATGGTAAAGCCATATTTAATCTTGAGGCTAGAATCTTAGTGAGGAGTTTTATGTCGATATTGATTAATAAGATAGGCCGGAAGTTTTGTTTGTCCAGCGGATCTCTCTTGGGCTTGGGGATCATGGAGATAGCTGCCCAAAGTAATGTTTGTCCCACTTGTTGGCCATCTCGTATCGCATTAAAAAAATTTACTAGATGGGTATAGAGAAATGGGGAGAATTTTTTATAGTAGGTGGCGGTGAAGCCGACTGGCCCTGGGAGTTTGTTCACTTTCAGTGTTTTTATGCGTCTTTAACCTCATCTGGGGGATTTTTGCAGCCAGATGTTCCAAAAATGTCTCTAGAAGTGTTGGGAATATGGTTTCTCTGAGGTATGTGTTTACCTGTTCTATTGGCGTGTTTTGTGTTTGGGAATATAATTTGGATAAGAAATGTCTAAATTCGGTTATTATGGTCAAAGGGTTTGCCGTGACTGTGCCATGTTTTCTACGGAGCCTTTCAAAAGGGCTCACTATAGGGTGTGCTCGTAATCTACGAGCTAGCGGCGTATTCGGTTTATTGTTTAGTATATAGTATCGTTGGCGGGACCAACGTATTTTTCTTTCGACTATATCCGTGATACATAGAGCTAGTTCTGTCCTGGCTTGCATAAGCGCTCTCATATTTTCTCGTGATGGACGTTTTTTAGCGGCTTCTTCTAATTGTAACACTTTCTTCTCTAAATCCGATTGTCTTTGTAAACGTTCTCATTTTACCTGAGACGATATCTGGATCATTATACCATGAAGTACCACTTTATGGGCTTCCCATAGGGAGATTGGAGATGCGGCGGAAGGATTATTGAGGTTAAAATATTCCTCAAGTTGAGGCATTATTGAGGTAACTATATCTGGGTGTGCTAGTAATGAGTCATTAATAGTCCAAGAGGTATTAGTAGGCTTTGACATTAGAGAATCACAGGTGATGGATACTGGACTATGGTCAGACCAGGGAACCGAGAGAATTTTAGAGTGTGATATTTGTGGCAAAAATGAAGCTGGTATTAATATGTGATCTATTCTCCTATAAAGAGAATGTGGGGCTGAGAAGTGTGTAAAGTCTTTGATAGTGGGATTAGCTTCCCGCCAGGAGTCAAAGAGGTGATATTGTGAAAGAAGCTTTTTAAAATTATGTGAGATGGAGTGTTGTGGTTGTATATGGGGCACTGGGAGAGTTACCGTGTTTCTGTCCAAGCTCGGGTCTAATATACAGTTTGAATCTCCGCATAGGATAACTGTACCACTCTTGTTAGCTTCTACTGTTTCTAGTAGTTTTGTTAGAAAATTGATTTGTCTGGAATTTGGGGCATAATATGCTACAATGGTAACCGTGACGTCCTGAATAACACCTGTTAGGATTAGGAAGCAACCCTCAGGGTCCGATATAGTGGATGTATGAGTAAAAGGGACAGAGTGACCAAAACAGATCGTCACTCCCTTCGTGTTAGAAGGTCCTGTTGCCGAAAAGAAGATGGGATAATGGGGAGAGACATAGCGTGGGGAGGAGTGGTCCGAGAAGTGGGTCACCTGTAGGCATATAATATCAGCATGAATGCTTTTATAATAACGAATGGCTTTGGATCGTTTATTGGGGGAATTGAAGCCTTTCACATTGTGCGAGATTATTTTTAAATCCATGGGAGGGTGTTTGGGAGATTATGGTAGTTAGGGAGCACTCTGATATCCAAGCCCCGAGAGAGAGGAAGGGAGGGGGATGAGGGAGATGGAGGGCAGGGGGGGGGGGAGGAGAGAAAGGCCAACATATTGAAATAAGATTGCTGGTAGGACGAGTGGCTCGTCCACGAGGGGCTGCTATTGTTAACATAGCAGCAACTACTACCAGAAACGGCACACCGCGTACAGTAGGTGACAGAGAGGAACTGAAAATTACAACATATCCCAGATATTAATAGTTGGCTCTAACTGAGGAAGAGATGGTATTTACCATGTTTAGTACAGCAATAAATGGGGTTAGTGGGAGGACCGCATTTGTGGGTAATGTCCAAGTCCTGCCAATAGTCCTTGCTGAATTAGGAAAATTAGGCCCACCCCTTTTCTCTCCTCCTTTGAATTTACGAAATGACTTGTCAGGGAGTCGAAAGAAACATCAATCAACTCAGATAAAGCATTTCAGGGGGGAAGTTTTTAGGGACCATGAATAGTGCCTCCTGCTCGAGGGCAGGTTTGTGGTTAAATTCATGGCTCTTTGTCGTTCTCACCGGTTCTCCTGGGTGGTCTAGAGGGTTGCGAGTTAGTTGGAGACTCCTGGGCAGGTTGTTGGAATTGCAGGTCTTCGAAGCAGCGTCTCGCTCCTTCTGTGGATAGGATTGTGTGAGATCTATCCTGGAAGGTAAAAGTTAAACAGAATGGGAACCCTCACCTGTATTGTATTCTTTTCTGCTGTAAAATCTCCAGGTAGGGTTTGAGGGCTCTTCTTTTCGTTAGCGTTGAGGGAGCTAGGTCCGGGAAAATTTGGTATTCGTGTCCCTGAAAGGTTAGTTTTGGGTTAGAACGAGCTGCTCGGAGGAGTTGTTCTTTAGTGCGGTGAAAGTGCATTTTAAGAACTATATTCCTTGGGGGACCTCCTGGTTTACGGGCTCGTAGTGCCCTATGGACTCGGTCCATTTCCAGTCTCTCTATAAGCATATTGAGACAGAGTTCTTGAAACAGGGCCGTTGTGGTGGACTGGAGGTCTTGGATGGACTCCGGTAGGCCACGAATCCGCAAATTGTCCCTACGGGCTCTATTTTCGGCATCTCCCAGTTTGTCGTGGAGGATTAAAATTTCTTCGTGGAGCTGCTCAACCTCTTTTTCTTGGGACTCGAGGACCGTTGTTGCATTGTCCATTCGGTCTTCTAATGCTGCTGTACGATAGCCGAGGTCTTGAATCTCTTTAGTGAGCTTGGACATAATGTCATCTGAGGTTCTTTTTAGCATTAGTTGTATTTGGGGCATAAGAGAATCGGATATTGAGGCTGTGATAGCTTCTGAATTGGTTGGGCCTGTAGGTGTTGAGATCTGGGCGGGTGGAGTATCGTCCGTAAATGAGCAAGAGGACTCATCAGAAGCTGCTAGGGGCATCATCGATCTCGAGGATTGTTTGGACGTTGTCTGGGAGTAATCAATCTTCCCTTGCTTTGTCTGGATAGGGCTCATGGTTTCAAAGAATTGTTGAAGGTGTCAGTAGATAGGAGAGAAGGGGAAAAGTAGAGAATCAGGGGTCTCCGTAGGCTAAATTTCTCTATTTAGCACCTAACGCCAGTACGGCTACATTGGGGCCATGTGGTCACCCGTGCGGCCAAATGTTTCTGGAAGCAGTGTTGGAGGCGGTCGAACTTAGGTCGCTTGAGTATGTTACTGATTCAGGTTTGTAGCTGGTATCCTATAGTGGGTGGTCGATTTAAGTGAGTCCTAAACTTACTCTCTGGTAAATAGTGGGTAGCTTGATTGAATTGACATTTGGGTAGTAGGAGAGAGTGGTCAAGCCCATGATGAATTGGTGATTGGTGATCATTGCTCCCTAAGGGCGATACCTTGTTGATTTGATTGTTAGATCCAGCAGGGTGGAATCTGAAGTTGTGGGCTGCAGTTGAAGTTTTACTGGTGTATGGCAGTACTGGTGTTTTAGGATACAACTTTGGCCACCAGGTGGTAGTAGAGTGGCATAACTTCTAGGAATTGAGGGTCAATTCAAGGGAGGCAAGCCTTTTATGTAGATCACAAAATGGTGGCCCTGGGGAATTTAATTCCCAATGGGATTGATTAAGCTACCTATACTTGGGGAGTGAGAAGTGCAGTAGATGTAGCTTGGTTATGGTGTTACGAGCCCTTATGTCTTCTATTAGAGTTCTCAGCTGCACTCTCTGCTGCCTTTTTGGTAGCTGTGGGTCGGGGGAGTCTGTTTGTTAGTGTTCCCCGTTAAGATGGCGGGTGCCTCGTGTGCAGGGAACCCGCTCACCCTAGATAACAATGTATCCCAGGCGAATGTAACAGACTCCAATGACTGGGGGAGGCAATGCTGTACTCACTGCGGTCCCTGATGTCTGTGAGGACGTGTCCAGCAGCAGCTCGCTGTGTGGGGGAGCCCTCTGCTCAGCGTCGGCTATCAGCGGTGCCGCGGGCAGGAGCCTCGGTACCACAGGGGCTTCAGGTGCCGCGGAGGTGTCCCTCTCAGTTCAGCGCTCAGGAGAAGCAGCAGCCCCGAGAGCCTGGACAGGGGAGCCGGATCAGCGGTGCAGCGCCAACCAGAAGAGCTTCAGCACCGGCCTTTCTTCCCCGCACACTTCCTCTCTCTCCTCCGGTGCAGCGGGGCCCCTCAGATGGTCGGGACACGGTCTGGAGGACACCGTCACTCACCGCTCCCTCTCTGCTGGGATCCCTCCTCTCCCCAGGTCTTGCAGGACAGCGGCGCGGCTGGTTCCTGAGCGGGCGGCTCGCTAGTTTCTCGACTTCCCCTCCTCCCCATCCTGGTACGGCAGTCGGCAGAAGCGGCGGAAGCAGGCCTCTCACCCAAGCCGATGGATGCTGATGGATCCTGGCGTGGATTTTCGTCGAAGCTCTCTCAGTGCAACCGGAGGTGATCGCCATCGGGTGAGTATGATTATCAGCTTTTTATAGCTTTTAGGCAGGTAGGATTAGTCCAGGAGGGTGGGGTTTTTACGGAGCTCAGGATCTATGCATCCTCGCAGTATGGCTGCAGGACACGTCCCCTTCGCATATTGATGATTTTACTATGTAGTTCGTATACTTTTTTACATTTTTAAGTGTACTATATCAATTTTTGACGATTTTACTTGATTGTTAAATTTTGAAGTGTATTATACTATTTTGGACGCAACCATATATCCAGTGGAGCACACACTTCTTCCCCAGTTGAAACATGGAAGCGTGCATCTTCATTCTTCCGGTCGCTGGAGTGCACAAATATGCGCTCCAGTGACATAAACAATGCTAACACTTCTGGTGGTCAAACAAACTTGGCTCCTCTGGAAAACACGTGTAATGACCCTGTACATCATCCTGGGCCAAATGTCATAAATGTCATACATGTTTGTCTCATGTAGATGCACTGTGCAAGCCTGTCTTGTTATTTCCAGTGTGTGTGTTGCACAGCTGCAACGCTTGAGAGGTTAAATTTAATAAAATCATTGCCTGCATGTAAATGTATCAGTCTTTCATGTCATGTAGTATGAGTAAAGGGTATAAATAGGAGTGCTTGAGAGCGGGAAAAGAGTTCCATCAAGTGTTCAGGAGTGTCTTGCATTTTGCCTGTCACCTAACACAGAGCCACATGGAAGCACCTTTGCAACACCCCAGAGGGGTGACCCCGGACATTTGACTACTGTGCAGAGCTGAGAGGGATAAGAGTTGGCTTGTCACGGCGGCACTTACTAGGCTCTGGTCCCAGAGGGATATCATGTAGCCAAGGCTAGAGCAGGATTGCAGGCCACCTTCGACACCCCTAGAATAGGGAATGCCAATAAATGGGTTGATTGGGGTATTAGGATTTATCACTCGTGACGCCACCGTTCCCACACACCGGTATGCCATGAGGCGAAGAAAAGAACACAGAGACTTGTATATAGTACCTTGGGTCCCCAGGAACAGTTGAGGACCAGTATAACTTTACTTAAAGGTATGCAAAGCAAGGCAGGTACAATTCACTTTCAACGCCAGCAGACTGGAGCTCAGAGGTCAGTGTGGATACATAGGATGAATACAGTACTACAATTCACGTTATCCTTACGGTACCAATCCTGGACTCCTGGACTGGGAGCACTCCTCAGGAGGAAGAGGGGTATGGGTCACTCCTCAGACTCTCTGGCAGACAATTATTGACAAGAAGGCTTAAACAAATATCACCCGGCACGGCAGATGCGTGGGTATCTCAGTACCGTACCTCTGTGCAGTGATCCAGACTTTGGGCGGCCGCACAGGAAAAACCTGACGTGTGAACTGGTACCTGTACGATGGGTTCCTCTATACAGAACTAGTTTGGATTACTCTCTCTCTCTCTGATGGTGGGACTCACTCCATTAACATACAGACTCCAATCATTATGGGATGTCGCTCCTCTTTTTCCATCTTCACCTACATGGAAACTAAAGGTGCTTCCATGTGGCTCTGTGTTAGCACTCTCTTGGGTCCCTAAACAAGATGGCACTCGCAGGTTGAAGACAGAACTCCTCTTCCTGCTCTCAAACACTCACATTTATAACCTCACTTGTAGGACATGACATGACAAACTGATACATCTACAAGCAGGCAATGATTTTATTAGGGTTAACTAGAGATGAGCGAGCACCAAATACTTGGGTACTCATTACTCGAGTCGAACTTTTCGCGATGCTCGAGGGTTCGTTTCGAGTAACAAACCCCATTGAAGTCAATGGGCGACCCGTGCATTTTTGTATATCGCTGATGCTCGCTAAGGTTTTCATTTGTGAAAATCTGCAAAGCCCAAAAAAAGTGCTGGAAACGACACAGAAACGGATAGGGCAGGCGAGCGGCAACATGCTGGGCTGCATTTCAGGTTCCCAGGTCCCACTATTCAGCCACAATAGCGGCAACAGTGCCCCCCCCCCCCCCCCGCCTACCAATTTTTACTTCGGACAAACCCTCATTAGCAAGGCACACCTTAGCTAAGCACCACACTACCTCCAACAAAGCACAAGCACTGCCTGCGGGACACACCCCTGCCTCTTCTCTTGGGTTACATGCTGCCCAACCCCCCCCCTCCCCCGCACGACCCATTGTCCACAGCGCACACCAAAGTGTCCCTGCGCAGCCTTCAGCTGCCCTCATGCCACACGCTGGCCTCACAGCCACACCACCCTCATGTCTATTTAGAAGTGTGTCTGCCATGAGGAGGAACCGCAGGCACACACTGCAAAGGGTTGGCAGGGCCAGGCAGCGACCCTCTTTAAAAGGGGTGGGGCGATAGCCCACAATGCTGTACAGAAGCAATGAGAACTCCAATCCTGTGCCACCTCCATCAGGAGCTGCAAACGTGGGCATAGCAATGGGGAATCCATGTGCCACACAGTATTCATTCTGTCAAGGTGTCGCATAGCTCAATCCACACTGCAAAGGGAAAGCCGTCGGCGCTCTGCCCTCTACCCAAGTCAGTCAGTGCCTTTGTGCCAGACAGGTCAAACACCGCGATGGGAACTAAGTTTGCACCAACAGCATAGGGGGGTCCTAGGAAGCCCAAGACATGAACAAAAAATTGACCTGAACGGCCATACATGGCAGACTTGCACCGCGCCCATGACATAGGCCTCGGCCCACAGCTTCAGCAATCCTAGGCAGGAAGCGGACTTTCACTGCACCAAGGACATAGGCCTCTGCACAAACCCTCAGCAATCGCGGGCCTACAGCGTACTCCTATGCTAGCGTAGCTGTGCATGTCTCCTTAGCGCTGTATTGCTCCTGTAGTTTGTCCCAATGCAGTGCCCTGGATAGTAGAGCTAATGTCAGATTAAATACAGGTGGGCTTCGGCCCATACTGCATTCCCCAGTCAGACCGGGGTTTTTAATACATAGACACAGGCAGGTACAACTCACTAATGTGAAGTCCGTGTGGACCGACAGCATGGGTGGCTCCCTGGAACCCACCGGTGGTACATAAATACATCCCATTGCAGTGCCCAGCACAGCTGAGGTAACGTCAGGTTTAATGCAGGTGGGCTTCGGCCCACACTGCATGCCCCAGTCAGACTGGGGTTCTTTATAAGTAGACACATGCAGTTACAACTCCGTGTGGACCGACAGCATAGGTGGGTCCCAGAAAGCCACCAGCGGTACATAAATATATCCCATTGCATTGCCCAGCACAGCTGAGGTAACGTCCGATTAAATGCAGGTGGGCTTTGGCCCAGTCAGACTGGTAATATGTACCTTAACAGTAACCGTGTTGGTGGGAATGTGGTGGCGACTGCGGACCTAGTAGCGTGGTTTTATTTAGTTGGTTTTCGGAATGTGGCCAGGATTAAGCGGGCCGTGGCGGGGGGATGGTGGGGGGGCTCTCTTGTTGTGTCGGTAAAGGTGAAATTCTTTGACTGCCACCAGACGGACCTATGCAAAGGTATTTGCCAAGAATGTTTTCATTGTTGGAGGAGGAGGGGGATGTTTTTGAGGCACTACGTGTACTCTCCACGTGTCCGTGGTTATATGCACCTTAACAGTAACTGCGTTGGTGGGAAATGGCCTCGCCACCATCATGTCTTTGAGAAGCCTCCGTTTCCACACCCCAGTGACATAGCATTAGCAGCGGTATAGGCAGAGCCCAGAATTAGTAACATTTCAGCGGTAGCATTATGGACAGGCCCCAGTAACATATCACTAGCAGCATTATAGGGGGAGCACAGTATTAGTTCCATTTCAGTAGTAGTAGCAGTCCAGACAGGCCCCAGTAACAATTCCGAAGCAGCAGTATAGGGGGAGCACAGTATTAGTTCCATTTCAGTAGTAGTAGCAGTCAAGACAGGCCACAGTAACATTCCAGTTGCAGCAGTTTAGGGAGATAACAGTCTCTTTCACATTTCAGTAGTTCCAGTACAGACAAGGCCCCAGTTACATTTATGTAGCAAAAGTGTAGGCCAACCCCACACACCTTGCTGTAGCATGAGTGCAGGCGAAGCCCATAAAAATTACTAGGATTACACTGTAGGCGATGGCCCAAAAAATTGGTGTACCAACAGTACTAATGTACCTCAGAAAAATTGCCCATGCCCAACCAAGAGGGCAGGTGAAACCCATTAATTGCTTTGGTTAATGTGGCTTAATTTGTAACTAGGCCTGGAGGCAGCCCAGTTAAAATAAAAATTGGTTCAGGTGCAAGTTTCAACGCTTTAATGAGAATTGAAACGTATAAACATTGTTTACAAAAGTCATATGACTGAGCCTTGTGGGCCTAAGAAAAATTGCCCGTTCGGCGTGATTACGTGAGGTTTCAGGAGGAGGAGCAGGAGGAGGAGGATGAATATAATACACAGATTGATGAAGCTAAAAGGTCCCCGTTTTTTATGGTGATAGAGAACGATGCTTCCATCCGTGGGTGCAGCCTAGGTATTGTTTAGGTACCGCTGCTGTCCGCTGGTGGAGAAGAGAAGTCTGGGGAAATCCAGGCTTTGTTCATCTTTATGAGTGTAAGCCTGTCGGCACTGTCAGTTGACAGGCGGGTACGCTTCTCCGTGATGATTCCCCCAGCCGCACTAAACACCCTCTCTGACAGGACGCTAGCCGCAGGACAAGCAAGCACCTCCAGGGCATACAGCGCGAGTTCAGGCCACGTGTTCAGCTTCGACACCCAGTAGTTGTAGGGAGCAGAGGCGTCACGGAGGATAGTCGTGCGATCGGCTACATACTCCCTCACCATCCTTTTACAATGCTCCCGTCGACTCAGCCTTGACTGGGAAGCGGTGACACAGTCTTGCTGGGGAGCCATAAATCTGGCAAAGGCCTTGGAGAGTGTTCCCCTGCCTGCGCTGTACATGCTGCCTGATCTCCGCGCCTCCCCTGCTACCTGGCCCTCGGAACTGCGCCTTCTGCCACTAGCGTTGTCGGATGGGAATTGTACCATCAGTTTGTCCGCCAGGGTCCTGTGGTATAGCATCACTCTCGAACCACTTTCCTCTTCGGGTATGAGAGTGGAAAGGTTCTCCTTATACCGTGGGTCGAGCAGTGTGTACACCCAGTAATCCGTAGTGGTCAGAATGTGTGTAACGCGAGGGTCACGAGAAAGGCATCCTAACATGAAGTCCGCCATGTGTGCCAGGGTACCTGTACGCAACACATGGCTGTCCTCACTAGGAAGATCACTTTCAGGATCCTCCTCCTCCTCCTCCTCCTCAGGCCATACACGCTGAAAGGATGACAGGCAAGCAGCATGGGTACCCTCAGCAGTGGGCCAAGCTGTCTCTTCCCCCTCCTCCTCATGCTCCTCCCCCTCCTCCTCCTCAACGCGCTGAGATATAGACATGAGGGTGCTCTGACTATCCAGCGACATACTGTCTTCCCCCGCCTCCGTTTCCGAGCGCAAAGCGTCTGCCTTTATGCTTTGCAGGGAACTTCTCAAGAGGCATAGCAGAGGAATGGTGACGCTAATGATTGCAGCATCGCCGCTCACCATCTGGGTAGACTCCTCAAAGTTTCCAAGGACCTGGCAGATGTCTGCCAACCAGGCCCACTCTTCTGTAAAGAATTGAGGAGGCTGACTCCCACTGCGCCGCCCATGTTGGAGTTGGTATTCCACTATAGCTCTACGTTGCTCATAGAGCCTGGCCAACATGTGGAGCGTAGAGTTCCACCGTGTGGGCACATCGCACAGCAGTCGGTGCACTGGCAGATTAAACCGATGTTGCAGGGTCCGCAGGGTGGCAGCGTCCGTGTTGGACTTGCGGAAATGTGCGCTGAGCCGGCGCACCTTTCCAAGTAGGTCTGACAAGCATGGGTAGCTTTTCAGAAACCGCTGAACCACCAAATTAAAGACGTGGGCCAGGCATGGCACGTGCGTGAGGCTGCCGAGCTGCAGAGCCGCCACCAGGTTACGGCCGTTGTCACACACGACCATGCCCGGTTGGAGGCTCAGCTGCGAAAGCCAGCGGTCGGTCTGCTCTGTCAGACCCTGCAGCAGTTCGTGGGCCGTGTGCCTCTTTTCTCCTAAGCTGAGTAGTTTCAGCACGGCCTGCTGGCGCTTGCCCACCGCTGTGCTGCCACCCCGCGCGACACCGACTGGTGGCGACATGCTGCTGCTGACACATCTTGATTGCGAGACAGAGGTTGCATAGGAGGAGGAGGGTGCTTTAGTGGAGGAAGCATACACCGCCGCAGATACCAATACCGAGCTGGGGCCCGCAATTCTGGGGGTGGGTAGGACGTGAGCGGTCCCAGGCTCTGACTCGGTCCCAGCCTCCACTAAATTCACCCAATGTGCCATCAGGGAGACATAGTGGCCCTGCCCACCTGTGCTTGTCCACGTGTCCGTTGTTAAGTGGACCTTGGCAGTAACCGCGTTGGTGAGGGCGCGTACAATGTTGCGGGAGACGTGGTCGTTCAGGGCTGGGACGGCACATCGGGAAAAGTTGTGGCGACTGGGAACCGAGTAGCGCGGAGCCGCCGTAGCCATCATGTTTTTGAAAGCCTCCGTTTCCACAAGCCTATACGGCAGCATCTCCAGGCTGATCAATTTGGCTATGTGCACGTTTAACGCTTGAGCGTGCGGGTGCGTGGCGGCGTACTTGCACTTGCGCTCAAACAGTTGCCCTAGCGACGGCTGGACGCTGCGCTGAGAGACATTGCTGGATAAGGCCGAGGACAGTGGAGGTGAGCGTGTGGGTGCAGGCCGGGAGACGGTCGTGCCTGTGTCCTGAGAGGGGGGTTGGATCCTGTGGACAATCACATTAGCTACAGGAGATGAGCAGTACATGTGATGGGTTACAGACACTAGGAATTGCCCTAGACTACTAAGTGAATATAAATTTGATACATCAAGCTGAGAGAACGTGTGCTTTGGATTTAACATCTAATGGTGACATATTGAGGTGACACTTGTAAAATCAGTCACCCAAAACACCGCTCCAAAAGGAACATATATTATCTGCCTGCAGCACATTGAAATATATTTAATCAGCAACCACTGACAAATAACCGATATCCAGAGGTGTCACTGGAAATAAATGTGTCTGCCTAGTACAATAATAAGGATAATGAATTGTTGACCCTAAAAATAACACACACTATTCTACTGTGACCCACTTGACAACAAGAATAACTAGAAACGTCCGATTTATCTGTGGACATAGAACAACAGGTGTTGAAATAGATAGTGAGTAAAAGAAATGAAAAAGGAGGGTGGAGCAAGACCCCGTGAGGGTAGTGGAATATTTATGGAGTACAAAGAGTTTTCAATGATTGAGTATTTTGAATGGTGGAGGTGCTGCCAACCAGATGACGCTCCACCAGTGTGGGCGTAAGTGTCGCGAAAAGGATGTGAAAAGAACTGGTATGGAGGCGCAACACTCTAAACTACTAGAAGATGTAGATCAAAGTCCAATGTGTGATGGTGAAAGCACTTCTTTTTTATTATTTTTCAGAAATTAAAAACCAGCAATGGAATACGCGTTTCGGGGAAGAACCCCTTCGTCAGTTCGGCTGGATAGGACAACAGGATGCCTAGGGGTGACACGATTCCAAAGATGTATAGAATGTGTCGGAGGTCCTGTGTGCAGGAGGACAGGGGAGAAAAAAGCATTTTTAAAGCATTTTGTTTCTCCCCTGTCCTCCTGCACACAGGACCTCCGACACATTCTATACATCTTTGGAATCGTGTCACCCCTAGGCATCCTGTTGTCCTATCCAACCGAACTGACGAAGGGGTTCTTCCCCGAAACGCGTATTCCATTGCTGGTTTTTAATTTCTGAAAAATAATAAAAAAGAAGTGCTTTCACCATCACACATTGGACTTTGATCTACATCTTCTAGTAATTTAGAGTGTTGCGCCTCCATACCAGTTCTTTTCACATCCTTTTCGCTTGAAATAGATAGTGACACTGACATACAAAAGAGAACAACCTGATATAGAATTACCAGTGGAAATTATTGATTCTAGGTCACTGATAATAAGTGCCTTACTCCTCTAAATATATAATTGTTGGCGTAAGTCACTACCAACAGGCATCTTACCATCCCTGGACAGGGGAAGATAACAGGGGATAAGAGAGTGGTAAATAGAGAAGAATCTCAATAATACAGAGCAGAGATTCCACTACACTGTTTAGTGTGATAGAGCAACACTTACCACCTCATCATTCGAGCCCTATTGATTTTAATTTTTGTGTGACTGAGGTCACATGTGAGAAAATAAAAGTACGCCTTTTTACTATTTAGAAACTAATAAAAGTTAAGTTTTATGATTTGTGGTCCTTCGGTGACAAATTCAATAAAATCAAAGGATTCATCTGCTACGGTGATAATAGCAGAGGCAGGCAACAATTATGCGCAAGGCTGGGTATTAATTCACCAACTACTACCCCCAGCAGAGACACAGTAAACTGAAGGCAGTGACAGGCAGGCCAAATACAGTATTTTTTTGAAGTTTTTGGGAACAACCACACTGCCTGTGATATACACTGTATTTCGATTTCCCTGAGGGAGGCTGACTTCACGTACGTAACGCACTGCAGAGGCAGGCAACAATTATGCGCAAGGCTGGGTATTAACTCACCAACTACTACACCCAGCAGAGACGCAGTAAACGGAAGGCAGTGACAGGCAGCCCAAATACAGTATTTTTTTGAAGTTTTTGGGAAAAAGCCCACTGCCTATATAGACAGTATATCTCTTTCACCTTTCCCACTGTCCCTGCCTCACCAGTACTGCCCCTATACTCTGTAAAATGACTGCAGACTGAGGACGCTATGGTCTGCACGCCCGATATACAAAAAAAAAATAATTGTGCAACACTGCTCCCAGCAGCCTCAACAGTACTGCACACGGTCAGATGTGGCCCTAAGAAGGACCGTTGGGGTTCTTGAAGACTAAAATAACACCTAACACTCTCCCTATAGCAGCAGCAGCATCAGCAGCAATTTCCCTGATCTATGTCAGCATGCATCTGTGGTGAGCCGCGGGCGGGGCAGATTTAAATACTCGGGTGACACCTGATCTCCCCAGCCACTCACTGCAGAGGGGTGGTATAGGGCTTGAACGTCACAGGAGGAAGTTGTAATGCCTTCCATGTCTTTCTATTGGCCAGAAAAGCACGCTAATGTCTCAGAGATGAAAGTGAAAGTAACTCGAACATCGCGTGGTGCTCGTCTTAAGTAACGAGCATCTCGTTCTATGCGTGTTCCAAATTTCATGTTTCTACGACATCGGGAAGTTGGAGAACTTTTGGCGAGTCAGTCAGTCAGTGAGTGAGTGAGTGAGTGAGTCAGTGAGGGCTTTCGTCTTTATATATATAGCTGTACTAACCCCCAGTGTACTCTGAATAAAGGAAGTGTCATTTCTATGTGTGGCTTCTATTTATGGTTGCCTCCCTCATCTCAATCCATCACCCAGCCCGGGCTCTCCGCTCTGTTAACGAAACCAGACTGAGCGCCCCTTTAATTTGAACTTCTCATTCCCGCCTCCAAGACTTCTCCAGAGCAGCACCGGTCCTCTGGAACGCACTACCAAAGGCTCCCCGAGCAATCCAGGACTCGCAGAACTTCAAGCATGCTCTAAAACCGCACCTCTTCAGGGAGCCATACAGCATACCCTAAACAAACCCCGCTGTACTCCGCCTGATAACATGCTCCCTGACCTACTGACTGCAATCCCTGCTAGCCATCATAAACTGCTCCTGCAGTCATACTGCTTCTGCCGTCACACGGCTAAATGTCTGACCATTGTCTGTGTGTATAGAATCCCTCACTCTCCACCTCGCCATACCATGCACATCTCCAGCCCCTTTACCTTCTGTATCACCCCATTACTTCTAGTATGTAAGCTCGTTGGAGCAGGACCCTCCCCCCCTATTGTTTCCAGCAACTGATTACAATGTAACCATGGTTCTGTAATTTTTGTATTTTTTGTCCTTCTGTATTCCCCTGTCTATGTAAGTGCTGCGGAATATGTTGGCGCTATACAAATAAAGTTTATTATTATTATTATTTATGACAGAGTGTAAAGTGCAAGTACATTAGAGAAAAATCTACTAGGCTGTACAGAATCCAAGAGCACTAGTATTGCTATGGAGCTTCTTACATAACACTTTGCTCCAAAGACTAGTATTGTAAGATCAGTGGAATGAACATAACTGTTTCTTACTGTGAAGAGAAACACACTGTTACTATACAAAAAATAAGCCCCAGGGCGACAACTGGACGACGGTCCCTGCGCTGCACTAGTGTCAGGGACACCAGGAAGAAGGGACTTGGAGACCATGAGCCGTCGAGGAACCGATGCATAAACCAGAGAATAGTCAGAAAACAGGCCGGGTCAAAACCAAAGGTCACGAGCGAAGTACCGGAGAGAAGAAACAGAAGCAGAGTCAGAGCAAGCCAAGGTCAAACCAAAAAACACGATCGAGGTACAAGGGGGTAAGGCAGGAGCAGAGTCAGTAACAAGCAGAGGTCGTAACACTAATGTCAGGTCCAAGAATGCGGGTGTCGTCAGAACAAGTCCAAAACAAACACTGGCACAGGAGTTTGGGCCAGCAGGGTTTGAATGCAGACCTACTCCACCCAGTGGGGCAGGGACAAGTCACCTGATGACTGGAGGGAGTTATAAAAGCATCTCCCCCCGGTGGCGTGCACTCACCCGAGCACCACGCGGCTGACCAGCAGACCGGCGTGCCCGTGTGACGCGAGACACATTGCTAACCGCTGCGACCAGCCATGAGAGTGGGGGAACCCGGACAGAACCACCAGCCTGGGTCCCAGCCACGCCAGGACGAGCAGCCCGCACAGACCGGACACCAGCGCCCCCAGTGTTAACCTTCTTTCTAACAGATCCTTCAGTTACTACTTCCAGAAACTACTGTGTTTCCCCAAAAATAAACCCTACCTTGATAATAAGCCCTACCCAGGATTTATTGTTTTGCGAACTTTCTGGTCCGCAAAACAAATCGCAGCATGATGCGTTTTGCTGCGGATCCCACAGGGACAGCTTTCATTGAGGCCAATGGAAGCCATCCGATCCGTTGCCCACCCGCAGCTGTAACTGCAGACATGTCGCAGATCCTGCGGAAAAGCAGGAGATTAAAAAAAAAAAACAACTTGACTGCGTGTGTGCAGCGGCGCGCCCGTCGACATGTCCGCGCGCCTCCTCATATTCACAGAGGAGAAGATGGAAGACCCACACAGCCTCATAGAGCATCCAGACAGGTAAGTAATGTCCTCTTGCCGCAGGCAGGGTGGGATTTCACTGCAGGCTCCCACCCACGGAATCCGACCCGCCCGTGGACATGAGGCCTTAGGGTTTTCTTTGTAGCCATTACATCTCAAAGGAAGCTGGACAGATATGTAAACCATTTTTCTTCTAACATCCTTACCTGAGGTTGTTACTAGAGATGAGCGAGCACGCTCGGATAAGGCAGTTACTCGAGCGAGCATCGCTCTTCTCGAGTAACTGCATTCTCGTCCGAGCAGGCTTGGGGGGCAGCGGAGGGAAAAATAAGAGAGATCTTTCTCTCCCTCGCCCCGCCTTACCCCCACAGCCCCCACGAGCCTGCTCAGAGGAGAATGCAGTTACTCGAGAAGAGCGATGCTTGCTCGAGTAACTGCCTTATCCGAGCGTGCTCGCTCATCTCTAGTTGTTACCAAATAGTGGTGTGCTAGGACTTTGCCCTCTGTTGCATACGAGGTCTCTTCCATGAAGAACATATAGAAAATTATATTTAAAATATCTTTCATTTCTTGGGTGTCAGGAGGTCAATCAAAACCTATATGTCTGCGACAAAGAGATTCCGACTGTCAAAGAAGCTGCTGTTGTCTTCATTGGCTCAGAAGAGGGTATTCAAAGCTTAAAAGCTTTCTCTTGCAAGATAGTTAATATGTATCATCTCCTGAATTTATGCAACAGATCAGACCTCTTCTCCTTTTCCAGTAAGGGCCCATTCTGCTTGTTCACCAACACCTCATAAGCAGAAGGCCTCAAGACTATCTTTAGGAAATCTGCAACACAGTCTCTTGGTCCATGCCATCTTCTATTGTGAAGCATTAGAGAGTTTGGCAGGAGAATACTAAGTGCTTTTCTTAAATATTTACCATTCCCCTTGTTTTGCAATAAAAATCCCTTCTGTACTGCCTGAGGATGAAGAAGAAAGTGAAAATTTGTCTTACCTGTAATTTTACTTTCCACGTGCATGAGGCAGTACATATATACCTTCCCAATAAAGTATTTACAGCTATTCATCTCGATTACACATGTGTAAGCTGTGTGAGAGGCTTCTTTTAAGCCAGCAATTAATAATGCTAATTTCTGGATTGATTATTCTAGGTGGGCAGTCCTAGGGTGGGGACTAAGGGACAAAATAGCTCTTCCATGGTGCATTCGAGCTCAAGGAAAGTAAAATTGCAGGTAAGACAAAGCTTGAGGAAAGCTCCAAATAAAATATCTACTGCTGCAATTGTGTGGTATATAAAATGAGACCAGGAAATGTGGTTAAAAGGAATATATAACCTATATCTTTTTTCATTAATTAAAACCATGTAGTGAAACATTTTCCATTTTTCTAATTTGCTTTTGGATATTTTTAATTTTGTTGTCGATACATGACTATGGGGCCTGATCTGTAGTTAAAAGCATTATATGTTTTATACACAATAGACAGGAGGGCACCCATTGACCTCTATAGGAGACTCTAGGCATGCTACAGTGATCTGTGCAGAGGCCATTGGGTAGGGAAGGGGAGGAAGTGAGGTGTGACCATCATCAACAGATGTAGAAATTGCTAACATGATTGGCACGTCATGACAACTTGATTTACAGCATTGTAGTATATTCTAGATAAGTTATCAGAATATGTTATATGTCAAGTGAACCTTTGCAAAAATGTGAATGGAGGATCCTGTGTTTTCAGGCCCATTTACACGCCAAGATAATTCTTCAAACAACTGAAAGATTGAAATATTTTGCAATCTATTTGCATAAAGTGATAAGGTCCATTAACACTTTAACATCTTAATTTGCATGTAAAAGTGCCCCCAGGAGCTGTTTGCAGAGCCCAGTGTGTGATTAATCCCATGCCCAGCTGTGAGCACAGCTGCATTGTTCTGCTCACTGCTGACAGCAGTTTACAATGTTATCTGCCACCTCCCGTGAAGATAACAGCCTGCTGTCTATTGAGAGATACTTTATCTCTCACAATCTGAACAATGGATTTTAATTTCACCTTAAAATCATCATTCAAATGAAAAGTGCACGCTGCCCGCGTTTACATGTAACAATTATCACTCTACAGAGCCTCTACAGAGGTGTAATCTTTCATTGTAACCCTTCCCATGAAGATAATCAAATTAGTGCTGAAAACTTTTCTCTCCAGAAAAAGAAGTGTTAGACTATCATTAGGCTTAGTGGTCAGTGTGAGAACTGCAGGATTTTAGATTTTTTTTAAATGTGGAATGTCACGGGAAAAAAAAACAAATGTTCTCAAAAAACTGTTTAACATAACAACCTGAATTATATAATAAGTGGGTACGTTTCAAGTACCCACAGCCGCGCACGAGCGGTCTTCTCCACCGCTGCTCTGATCACTATATGGGCACTCACAGCCGCGCACGAGCAGTCTTCTTCCCCTGCCATAACGTGGTTATCTCTTCTCTGCAAGAACCTGTATCAACTTTATGAGAGCTGTATGAGAGCTGACACAGCACAAGTGCTGCCACCTAGCGCCTGAGATTGTGGGACGGTTATCTTCAGCTTCTAGAAGAGTTATTATGTAGAGACTGACTTTTACATTTGAAGTTATCTTTATCTTATATATAGTTGCATACACAGCAACAGCACTGACACTTGTCAGCACCATTACAGCTGACCACTATCAGTAATGTTACTAACATTTGTTGGCAACCTTACTGACACTAGTCAGCACTGCTTCAGCTCTCGATAACATTACTGAAACTTGTCAGCAATGTTGTAATTGTCAGTAACATTTCAGTTCTCAGCAACATTACTAACAGACAGTTATCAGCAAGGTTACAGACAGTTTTGCATTTGCTCATTTAAGCGATTATTTGGGCAATAGTCATCCTGTATAAAATCCACCCTTAGGGCTTCTGCAGACGACTGTGGCTTTATCCTGCAAATCACGGTTGCAAAACAGGATGAAATGAAACCATTGATTTGACTAGCGGGATTCTTGTGCATTAATACTACGCACGAAAAACACATAGGACCTACCCTATCTGTCTCGCACGTATATTTCAACATGCAAAGAAAGATAGGACAGGTCCTAACTTCTGACTTTTTTTCAAACTTATACGCACTAGCACGAAGTTTGAACAGTCAAAAATAAAACCTGGTTCATGTCCTAATACACCCCGTAGCGAGCAGCATATTAATGCATGCACCCTTCTGTTTAGGCCCTTATGCACCGTAAGAATCCACCCTACACCATGTGCAGAAGGTGCCAGCTAGGTGAGTATTTCTTTTTTGGTAGTGCAGCTAGCGCTGGCGTTTAGGGCTGCCTAAAATGTGGTACCAAGTAGTGCCATGTTTTCAGCAGCGTTGAAACTGCTGCCCATTCGTTTCAATGGGTGATGCAGGGCTGAAAACGGCCAAAGATAGAACATGCACCGCTGTCAAAGCGCAGCGTTCAAGACGCTGTGTTTTGACATTTGTGTGAACAGCCGCATTGGAATGAATGGGAGCGTTGTACAGTGTTTAGCGCAGCACTGAAAATGCAGCATTAAATGCTGTAAAAAAGTCTGTGTGAGGGAGGCCTAAGAATTATTCCCCTTTCGGTGGAAGGGCCCCTCCCTAAAATATTTAGGAATTCCGATTTCGCAACCACAGATTTCGCTACCTGTACCTGTGCTGCTGCAACTACATGCTTCCTGTACCTGCGCTGCTGCAACTACCTACTACCTGTACCTGTGCTGCTGCAACTACCTGCTTCCTGTACCAGCGCTGCTGCAACTACCTGCTACCTGTACTAGTGCTGCTGCAACTACCTGCTACCTGTGCTAGTGCTGCTGCATTTGCCTGCCTCCTGTACCACCTCCTTGTCTCCATCACTAAAACTCCAGTGGGTCAGCCGTCAATGCTTTGGTGAGGCTGTCAGGATAACCCCTACATCAAACCGGTGAGTTGGTCATGTGGGTCCACAACCCCGTGTCCGTAACACATGGCACAATGTGTCTTTTCCCACTCTTCCTTGCAATAGCACTTCAAATTTGTCGGATTGTAAGGGCATCTTGTGTGTACTATCCTCTTCAGGTGAACCCACAGATTTTCAATGGAATTCATGCCTGGGCTCTGGCTGGGCTCTTCCAAAACTTTAATCTTTTTTTGGAGAAGCCATTTTTTAGTCAATTTGATGGTATTCTTTGGGTTGTTGTTGTGCTGAAAAGTCAAATTCCTCTTCATCTTTAGCTTTTAGCCGAGGCCTGAAGGTTTTGTGCCAAAATTATGTGATATTTGGAACTCTTCATAATGCCCTCCACCTCGACTAAAGCCCCAGTTCCAGCAGCAGAACAACAGCCCCAAAGCATAATGCTGCCTGCACCATCTTCACTGCGGGTGTGGAGTTCTTTTGGTGATGCTCAGTATTAGCTTTGTGACAAATATACCTTTTGGAATTATGGCCAAAAAGTTCAACCTTGGTCTCATCAAACCATAACGCCATAACTCCTTCTCCCACATACATTTTGCAGACTTTATGTAGGTTTTGGCAAAACCTAACCTGGCTTGGATGTTTTTCTTTGTTAGAAAAGGCTTCTGTCTTGCCATTCTATCCCACAGCACAGACATATGAGGAATATGTGAGATGGCTGTCACATGCTCTACACAACCAGTACTTGTCAGTAACCCCTGCAGCTCCTTTACTGTTGCTGTAGACCTCTTGGCAGACTCCAGGACCAATTTTCTTGTGGTCTTTTCAATAGTTTTTGAGGGACATCCAGTACTTGGTAAGGCCACTGTTCTGCCAAATTTAATCCACTTCTTGATGATTGTCTTCACTGTGTTCCATTTGGCTGCATTTTCGAAGTCCTATAGAGAAATGACACAGAGAACTTTGAGAAGTCTGTAAGAATGCACTGATGGTATTAAGAGTACAAAAGAAAAACTGATTCATACATTCAAAAGAGAATGCACATTTTATCAGTGATTGACAGCTATCTCTGTATGTACATTTACAAGGAAAGCTGTGAGTCACTGATAGTTCAATCCGCTGGACTGCTAAACCTAGAAAGAATAGGGATTTAAATGAATAAAAATACAGATGCAGCAAAGTTTAACCTGATTGTGATAACTTTTTGCAATAAGCTACTTTATCTTAACCCATTAAGAAATGATTGTTCTCTTATCTTAGGGTGCATTCACACTGGTTTATGCGTATTTCAATCTGTGAATATGCACCGTATTCACGGGCTGAAATACGCTGTTGCTCTGCATGCGTAAAAAAGAACACACAAAATTGAGTTGATTTTGTGCATAAATATGCAGCATATATGCAGGTTTCCTGGTTATTTACACATGCCCATCATTTCATTGAGCTTCTATGGTGCCTCATATACACCACGATATGACATTTGGTGTTTTTTTTTCTTTTACGTGACTGAAATTCATGTGAAAAATATGCAGCTGTGAATGAACCCATTGAAATCAATGGGATCTATTTGCTGCGTATTACACATGTAAAAAATACGTGTAATACGCTGTGTATTATTTACTCTCATGTCAAGGAGCCCTTGAGAAAATCCATTGCAAAGCAATTAAAAGTGTAAATGAACCATGGCAAATAATGTGTTAAAGGTCATGTTACAAAGGTCTGATGCATCTGTACTGAATTTTTTCCCATGAAACCATATAGTACTCTGCTCAGCTCCTCCTGCTCCATATGGTCTGCATATCAGACACAAGATACGAGAAGTGTCACAAGATAAATGTCTGATAGATGTGTAGCTCACCACTGGCAGCAGCACGTCTCGCTAGAACAAGGGATTTCGACCCCGCACCATCTCCCTGCTGCGGCCATTGATGGCCAGAATTAGTGATCAGTGCATTTTTGAAAAGTTTGGTTCAGACAGTTTGCCAAACCTTTGCAAAAAGCTTGGGTCAATCTAAATTACCATATATTCCGGCGTATAAGACGACCTTTAAAATCTGCTCTGCAGTTGGGGGTCATCTTATACGCCGGGTATACAAAAAAAGGGTGTCCAAAAAAAAAAAAAAAAGCAGTACTCACCTCCAGCTGCAGGCTGTCGCTCCCTCCTCGTCACCGACAGGGCATTGCTTTCTGGATGCGGGGCTTGAAATCCCCGTCTCCAGAAAGCAAATGCTGTGATTGGCTAACTCAGGCGGCGTCATTGAATGGCTGTAATTGGCTGACATCATTGAATGGCTGTGATTGGCTGACACCGCCTGAGTTAGCCAATCACAGCCATTCAATGATGTCATTGAATGGCTGTGATTGGCTAACGGAGCGCCAGCTTTAATTGGCTGATGCTGCCTGAGTTAGCCAATCACAGCATTAGCTTTCTGGAGGCAGGGCATTGAAGCTCCGCATCCAGAAAGCAATGCTCTGTCGGTGACGAGGAGGAAGCGACAGCCTGCAGCAGCGCCGCAGAACACCGCGGGAGGTGCATACTGTTTTTTTTTTTTTCTAGACCGTATTTCCGACATATAAGTCGACAGTTGGGGGGTCGTCTTATACGCCCAGTCACCTTATACACCGGAATATACGGTAGTTCGAACCCTGCTGAAAGTTCAGCAAAACTCCTAGAACTGATGTTTAACACTGTCTACTAAATGTTATGTAGGGCTTCTTCACACGGGTGTAAGCGCAACTACGCTCGCTGCTAGTTTGAAAAAATAAGCGGAAGGATAGGTCCGGCCCTATCTTTTCTCACATGAACTATTAATGCTCAAGAATCCCGATAGTGAAAACGAAAGCATTGAAATCAGTGGTGTCTCTTCGTCCCGTGATTTTGACGGCCACATAACGGAACTAAAACACACCCATCTGTTTAAGCTCTTAGTGATAAGGACTAGTGTTGAGTGAACTGAACCAGTAAAACCCTGTTTCAGGTAAACCTTTGCTAAAAGCTAGGTTTGGGTTCATGCTGAACCAAACTTCTAGCAAAATTCAACCTGAAACAGTGTTCTACTACTCCGGTTTACTCAATACCAGCTAGGAGTAGGGAAAGAGCCAAGCTGGCTGTTCTAGCTCTTTCAGTAACTCTCATTAACTTCTATAGGAGTTATTGAAACCATGTAGAACAGCTAGTTTGGCTGTATCCATACTTCTGGCTAGCAGTGGCTGCAGTGTACAAGCTGTATTCCCATTGCAGCCATGTTTGGCTGAGATGAGAATACCCCTTTTAAGCATCCTGCATAAAGGTATGTGGACTATGTTACACTTTGATGAATTTCCCCAATTTAATGAGTTAAATCATATTAGTTATGCCCCAATTAAATGCCTGAGTTAAAACAGAGCATACAGTAACTTTCCAATTCTAAAATTAGTTATTTCCGTGAAGACAAATAAAACGCTCTTTGTTTGTTTTGTCTGTGTTGCAGAGGGTACCAGCCAGCTAGCAGGAGGTATAGACATGTTCTTTGTGCTGAACATGATGTTCTCACTAGATTTCTAATGCTGTCCCATATTAGACTAGTTTTTAACAAAAGAACATGTTTCACTCTGTTGGAACTGTTTTTCTGTTTGTACTCTCTAACCAAATGTCAGGCCAAGGGCATTAGATGATCTTCTTGTTAAATTGTGCAAACAATAAGCTATTAATTAAAATAATGACAGGAGCTATACTGCCTATGTCTTGTCTTGCCAAGATGTGAGCTGGATAAAGAGTCATGTTTTGGCTTAAACAATTCAGCTTCCTGGTGTATTAGTTCATTGTCAACGTTTGTGGCAAAAAGAGAAATGTTAAACCAAAGAAATTCCACAGGTTTGGCAAAGATATTATGGTGTTCCTGAGTTGCAGAATTTCACATTATTGACTATGTAGATGAAGAATATAGATATATTATCAGTTGTAAGGTAAACCATAAACCTGGTCATGATGGCATAATATAACCAGAAGCAATTGGTTATAAGTAGAGATGAGCGAACGTGATCGGCTCCGCCCCTTTTCGCCCGAACACCGAACTTTGCGAGCAATTCCGTGCTCGGGCGAAAAAAGTTCGGGGGTCGCCGTGGCAGCGCGGGGGGGTGCGGCGGGGAGTGGGGGGGAGAGGGAGAGAGAGAAGGCTCCCCCCTGTTCCCCGCTGCTGCCGCCCGCGCCACCGCGCCTCTCCCCGCCCCCCGGCGCCCCCCGAAGCTTTACGCGCGGACACTGAAGTCCTCGGCAAAGCCGGTGTCCGGGAGCGTAAGTGTTCGTTAAGAACACGTTCGCTCATCTCTAGTTATAAGGTGGACATGTTCTACCTGACTCAAAATTTTCAACTTGTGTCCAAGTTCTCATCCTGGTAAAAACCACATATCAGGCCAGATGACTCTTTGGAATGGCTTCTAATTAGAGATGAGCGAGCACCAAAATGCTCGAGTGCTCGTTACTCGAGTCGAACTTTCAGTGATGCTGGAGAGTTCGTTTCAAGTAACGAACCCCATTGAAATCAATGGGCGACTCGAGCATTTTTGTATATGACTGGTGCTCCGCTAAGGTTTTCATTTGTGAAAATCTTAGCAAATCACCAAAGTCATGTAAAAAACATAGAAATGGATAGGGCAGGCGAGGAGCAACATGCAGGGCTGCATTTCGGGCTCCGAGGTCTTGCTATTAAGCCACAATAGTGGCAAGGTATCCCCGAGGCAATTAGGTCCCCGTAGGTTAAGAGTATTTCACCGTGGGGAACCACAAAAAATGATAAAACGTAACTTTTATTGTTAGTACAAATAAAATGTAAAAATTTAAATGCTGTGCTAATACGATAGAAAGAGGGTCCGTCTTATTCAACTCTTAGTGACTCATAGAACCTATGTTGTATTAGTCCAAAAAGGCCCTTATATAAAGTGTGCATTTATAGCTGTAACGCACAAGGTCAATTGGTTTTATTTTTTGAGGGAAGAGATCAACAACTTCCACTGGAAATCAATTGACACAATGTTGTATTATTGACTCTCCAAAAAGGTTTATTGGTTCTCTTATGGTCAGATGGTAATTTAACTGGTAGAGAAAATAGAGTCAGATGTTCATTTATTGTGTGACAAAAACACCAACATATGCATGCGTTATCTCAAATTATATATGCATGTATTTTTCACTTATAGGTGCACTTATTGATAGAACATAGTGCATCTCTCCATATTTGTGAGATGTTTTAATAGGTTCAAATGATGTGTCACTATGTTGGTTGGTCCATAGGTGATGGAATACCATCAAATACGCTTATGAATATAATAGTATCTTGTTTGCAACCAACAAAGGAAAGAAAAAGTGACAGATATTGTTAAATTCAATTAATCTGTCACACGATTGGATGGATTGCAAATGACAGGCTCCCATCAATTGGGGGGAGATCGTTTCTATCTGCAACCATCCAAAATAAGGACGAATAGATGAATAAAGAGAGTCATATGATTCTCTAGTTTATGACGAGACCCCCTTTAAATTGATCTAAATTAGATCAGATAAAACTTCTGTTTGTTTCTGTCTATAGATAACTGAACGCACTCAATAATGTAGTGCCCTCAAAAAACTATTCTTCCCAAGTGAACCGTTTAGCTATAGGCTAAAACTGATATTGGTTACATTAGGTGCTAGCTTAGAGTCCATCAACGCGTTTCTACTGCTGTATAATCAATGGCAGCGTCATCAGGATGGATATCATAATAGAGACAGAGTCAGAGGACTATGCAGCACGGTGGCTGTTAGATAAATGAGCATAGATGGTAAGTGAACCCGGTGTAGGGGTTTATATCGCAAGTACCACGCCTCCCAAGCAAGTGGATTGGTTACCCTGCCTCCAATGGGTTTGCGAAATCGCCGCACACCTTCTATTCAATTCTCGCGAATTTTCGCGAGTTCGCGCATGCGCAATGGAGCCTGTGCGTTAAGATGCCAATCATTTGCCAACCAGGCGGCCGACGCCGTCCGATGACGTGGCTGTAACTCATCGCTATGGCTACCACACATCGCGAGGTTACAAGGCAGTGGTAGATGAAGGATCCGGTACATCTGTCCCTTGCATATGGGCGTTCATGAAGAAATTGGAAACGCTGCAGTATAGGATACTATGTTCTTAAGGATAATATTGATGCACACATTGATAAATCGAACATTATGTGTTTATCTAATAGGGATAAAGATAATAATAATAATAGGACAAAAATGATGTTTACAATTTTGTTTTTAATTTGATGATACATTAAAGGTATATCTCATCAGTTGTTATGTATATTTATTATATTGTGTCTATATTCAATTACGCATACGTGAATTTCATAATGATTGCATTACTAAAACTGGATGATTATCCTGTATGGACTCACATTAGGTCAATTTATTAGTTTAGATTATTATAAAAGTATGACCTAGGTGATATATTCACCTGGTAAAGATATTGGTTACGTGAGTACAAAGCGATTCTATGCTCGATCATTTGCATAGAGAGATTATTAATGCATTTGTAAGGATAATATTAAGTGTGGATAACCTGCCTAATTAATATGTATCAGTCCTAATTATTATATACGAGGTCCCAATATTATTGTGGATTTCGGAGGAATTTTAGATGAAAGATGAGAAGGACTGGCATTCATTCAAGCCTCTGGGGACGCAGGAGTTGAGTCAATAAATCCATTGGCTCTCTTTTTGAAGCAATCGCCGAATCTCCCATTCTCTCTTAGTATTTCAATGCCTTGAAACCTAAGGACATTTAGATCATTCCCATGATGTTCTTTGACATGTGTTGCTAGGCTGGTGTGTTCCCCTTGATCTACGTTACCAATATGTACCAACAGCCGTCGACGTAACTGTTGGGTAGTTTTTCCCACAGACAGTCACTACCCAATAGACAGCATTTTTAAAAAAAAAATTTTTTTTTAATGTTAAGCTTAAATGATTTTGTGTATTTCCCATTAAGCACTCCATGTTGTGTTCCAGTTGTTTATTTTTGTAAACACAAATAAACAATGTGCATCCGCAGACTTTGTGTCTGGGTCAAAACTGTGCATTGTGCATGCGGGTTGTAGGTGGTGGAGTGTTTTTTTTATTTATTTATTTTTTGTTTTGTTTTTACTTTGTCCACAAATATATTGTATGAGTTTTCTGTTATATCTTGGAATTTTTCCTACCATTCTCAGATTAATATTTCTGTTATTGCAGGGTTTTTGCTCACAGGCAAACATGCGCTCAAGGAAATGCCTCTGTCTACAGCTTGCTATCCTTCTGGTTTGCATTCATGCCTAGGTCCCTACTTGATGTGCCCACACATTTAGGCTATGGCAGCCTTCTTCAAGGATTTCATTCAAGAATGTCTGATCCAAAAGTCTGGCAACATTGTGTCAGAGGTAGCATTCCTTTTTCTTTTTAAAGTAAAGCTTGTGGGAGGTGTTCGCTAAAGCTTTCGTGATACTTGTGTTGAATGGAGGATTGTTGACGCACAAAGTATTGTCTTCCGCTACACAAGCCCATGGCTTTAACATAGAGGCTAATTTGGACCTGACTCTTTGCACTTTGCCTTGCAGGAGTCCTACTCAGTGGCATTGCATACGCGGCAGATGGGTTCACAAGGCATTGTGAAAAATGTGACATATTTCCTAATACACCCTCCATCACCCATGATTGATGAAGCTGTGTGTTTGGAGCAGGAGACATAAGTCCCTGTATTTTCCTACCAAAACACATGCTAGCAGAAGTAATGTTGGCCAAGCTGCCTTTGCCTATGTAGTTTGGATGCATCATCCTAAGCACACAGCATTGTTTATATAGTGCTGTGTATATCACCTTATCTTGGCCTGCCATATATACTCCTTCCTTCAAGATCTCTATTCATTCTGTTTAGAAATAATGGCCCAGCATAGCTTGTCTCACAAGTTTTGATGAAGCTGCATAAATGCTGCTTCTGTTACAAAGTTTGCAGAGATCTGGGCCGTTCTCAACTTGTCAGTAAGTATCACCATTCCCCAAAGTGCCAACATGGGTGCTCACAACACTCCTTTTAGTAGTTGTTACAGCACATCCTCAGCACACCTTCACAATATTGGTTCGCACCAACCACATGGTGTTTGGAATTTTGGTTACTTTATGGGAGCGGAAATGGCCCTTCAGACACGATCTGGTGTGGATTTGTTACGTTGCAAAAGATTGCCCAAACGCGCGGTCTTTGTTATTTAGTCGCTCCTCATTACTTCCTTTCTGAAATTATTCAGATATCCACTTTGCCAGGTCCGTGTGAATCTTTCTTATTCCGATTGTGATGTGTATAGTGCTGATGGTGTTAGGCTGCACAAGACAAGCGGGGCGGCTTGTCTTTTGTGTAGCATGTTCATAGCGTACAGGTGGAGTTTAAAAGACGAGTAAGAGAAGACAAGTGTTGTATCCTGAAGATAGGTGTACATCTTAGTTTATGTAATTGTGGCCCATAAAATGGTTTAGCCGCCCAAAGTACCGCTTGGGTGTGCGCCACAGCGGAATAAACCTTGTGTTAGTGCACTGTGGCGTGAAACACATATATAGGAGACAGCATAGGAGGAGTCAGACGTGTGTATGGCGTCATTATTGTCTGCCCCACCCCGTGTAAAAGGCGTGCGAAACATGCTTCTGAACGTGGTGCGAAAGTCACACCCAGGCGCCATTTTGAGATTGCTTATGACCAGAAGCAGACATGCCAGGAAGAGCATCACCTCTTGGACGGTGCGAAAATGTCCAGAAGAGCAAATGTAAGTGTTTAATACTTTTTAAATGGTATTTGTATGGTTTGCCATTATAACTTTGTTTTATTGTTTTCCAAAAGTGCTACTATTCTTTGTGTTGCTAGTGTGAATTGCGACCCTCTTTTTGCTGGTTTCGGATGTCCAGTCTGTGCAGCAGTCTGTGTTTACGTTCACACAAAGCTGCCTTTAAACACTAACATACGTGACCTGAATAAGGACACACACTATAGCTATAGTTGCCCATTTTAAATGGCATTTAGTACAATTGCGTGTTGTTTAGCAAAATTTTATATGCATAGGCTTAGCTAGCACATCAGCTCTCCCGTAGTTGTCATTTTCACTAACTGCATGTGGCATAATGTGTTATCTTCATGTGTAATATTTGCTTTCTTGGGTTTTCTGTGTCCCAAATATTCTCCCCTTTTAGTGAAAGCCCTCCGGACTTCCTGGCGCTCCATTAGGGACCAATATACTAGGGTGCTGTGCCAACAAATTACTGCAGGCATGTCACCTGGCGACCCTGTGCGGTATAAATTTGGCCTTGTCCTTGGGTTTCTTAGACCCGTACTTGAGCTAAATAAGTAAGTATATTGTTTCCTTTTTGAAGTTCTCATAGACAGATATGTTTAACATATATTTAGAATAAATGTTACAAAAATTTTAGCCACAGGGAAAGTTGTGTTTTAATAGTGTGTCACAGCAACACTTCTTGTCTCTAATTGGCACTACTCCCTGTTTAAAACTGGAGATGCATAACTTAGAAGAATAAGGCCAAATGCTGTAATACAGTCTGTAGTGTGCATGTAGCATGCCACTATCATACTCTCTTGCATGTTTGAGGATTGCCACATGCTCCATCGATAAAGCTGTAGAGTTTACTATATTGTGCATTTCAATGTAGGCAAGCAACATATTTAGCCTAATTGCGTTGCACTTACATTAAAATACACTCTAGGTTGCAGGGCTCTGTAAGAGGCAATAGGCTTTGGCACTTTAACCTAAATTGACCAAAGGATATATACGTGCTCTGTAGGGATGAGCGAGTATACTCGCTAAGGCACTTCTCGCTTGAGTAATGTGCCTTAGCCGAGTATCTCCCCGCTCATCCCTAAAGATTCGGGGGCCACCGCAGCTGACAGGTGAGTTGCAGCGGGGAGCAGGGGAGAGTGGGCGGGAGAGAGGGAGAGAGAGATCTCCTCCCTGCTCTCCCCCGCAGCTCCCCGCCCCGCGCCAGCCCCTTTATGGTTTAGCACAGAATGTTTATTTGAAACTAATACTTGACATTTACTATCTCTTTAAACAGACTTTCCAGTAATCTGGAGGAAATGCGGGAGGAGGAGGAGGAGCCTGAGACACACTCCAGGCAGGATTTGGCATCCGAATCAGGGGGAACACAGGATGGTGGGCGGCAAGAGCAGAGCCCTGGGTTGGACAGGCCGCCTCAGCGGGGTTCATTGCATGGTGGAGCCAGGGTTCCCCCTCAGCCTCCCCCGGCAGGTATGTCCAATCCTCCTTTGTCCAGGGTACAGGTAAAGATGGGTGTTTTGCAGTACCTGTGCCTTCGGATGGATGAGGATTGGGCAGACCAGTTCTGCCGGGGGCTAGCCGCTCGCTGTCGACAGGTCCTCGAAGTGCTGCAGGGAACAGAGAGAAGGGCCCTTGAGACCGTCCTTGAGGCAGCCCTGCAGCCAGAACCAGCACATGAAGTGTTCTGGATGCTGGGCCTGTGGTGCCTCAACGGCAGGGGAAGGCACCACCAGAGACGAGCCTGTAAACGCTGGCTCCGCAATGCAATGACTTGAAGGACTGTTTTGTCTCCTGACCTATATGGTGAGGATTCGGAGGAGGAAGCATATACACTACCGTTCAAAAGTTTGGGGTCACATTGAAATGTCCTTATTTTTGAAGGAAAAGCACTGTACTTTTCAATGAAGATAACTTTAAACTAGTCCTAGCTTTAAACAAATGCACTCTATACATTGCTAATGTGGTAAATGACTATTCTAGCTGCAAATGTCTGTTTTTTTGTGCAATATCTACAAAGGTGTATAGAGGCCCATTTCCAGCAACTATCACTCCAGTGTTCTAATGGTACAATGTGTTTGCTCATTGGCTCAGAAGGCTAATTGATGATTAGAAAACCCTTGTGCAATCATGTTCACACATCTGAAAACATTCTAGCTCGTTACAGAAGCTACAAAACTGACCTTCCTGTGAGCAGATTGAGTTTCTGGAGCATCACATTTGTGGGGTCAATTAAACGCTCAAAATGGCCAGAAAAAGAGAACTTTCATCTGAAACTCGACAGTCTATTCTTGTTCTTAGAAATGAAGGCTATTCCATGCGAGAAATTGCTAAGAAATTGAAGATTTCCTACAACGGTGTGTACTACTCCCTTCAGAGGACAGCACAAACAGGCTCTAACCAGAGTAGAAAAAGAAGTGGGAGGCCGCATTGCACAACTAAGCAAGAAGATAAGCACATTAGAGTCTCTAGTTTGAGAAACAGACGCCTCACAGGTACCCAACTGGCATCTTCATTAAATAGTACCCGCAAAACACCAGTGTCAACATCTACAGTGAAGAGGCGGCTGCGGGATTTTGGGCTTCAGGGCAGAGTGGCAAAGAAAAAGCCATATCTGAGACTGGCCAATAAAAGAAAAAGATTAAGATGGGCAAAAGAACACAGACATTGGACAGAGGAAGACTGGAAAAAAGTGTTGTGGACGGATGAATCCAAGTTTGAGGTGTTTGGATCACAAAGAAGAGCGTTTGTGAGACGCAGAACACATGAAAAGATGCTGGAAGAATGCCTGACGCCATCTGTTAAGCATGGTGGAGGTAATGTGATGGTCTGGGGTTGCTTTGGTGCTGGTAAGGTGGGAGATTTGTACAGGGTAAAAGGGATTCTGAATAAGGAAGGCTATCACTCCATTTTGCAACGCCATGCCATACCCAGTGGACAGCGCTAGATTGGAACCAATTTCATCCTACAACAGGACAATGACCCTAAACACACCTCCAAATTGTGCAAGAACTATTTACAGCAGAAGCAGGCAGCTGGTATTCTATCGGTAATGGAGTGGCCAGCGCAGTCACCAGATCTGAACCCCATTGAGCTGTTGTGGGAGCAGCTTGACCGTATGGTACGCCAGAAGTGCCCATCCAACCAATCCAACTTGTGGGAGATGCTTCTAGAAGCGTGGGGTGCAATTTCTCAAGCTTACCTCAACAAATTAACAGCTAGAATGTCAAAGGTGTGCAATGCTGTAATTGCTGCAAAAGGAGGATTCTTTGACGAAAGCAAAGTTTGATGTAAAAACAATGTTATTTCAAATACAAATCATTATTTCTAACCTTGTCAATGTCTTGACTCTATTTTCTATTCATTTCACAACGCATGGTGGTGAATAAGTGTGACTTTTCATGGAAAACACAAAATTGTTTGGGTGACCCCAAACTTTTGAACGGTAGTGTACCCCAACACCCTTTTTTGCAAGTCCCTCCGAATATGCCTCCACGAGGCCTGTAGGTCAGGGTCCTGGCTCTTTGATTGAGTCTGAAGGTCTAGTAATACGGGCTATGGTCAGGGCTGGCGGCACAGAAGCATTAACCCCTTTAGGGCATGGCCTATTTTGGCGTTGTGGACCAAACGATTTTTGGTATTTTTTCATCTCCATTTTTCAAAAGCCATAACTTTTTTTTTTTCCGTCGACGTGGCCGTATGAGGGCTTGTTTTTTGCGTGGTGAACTGTAGTTTTTATCGGTACCATTTTTGGTTACATTGACTACATTGTAAAACTTTTATTATTTTTTTATGATCATAGGGAGAGAAAATGCATCAATTCTGCCATAGATGTTTTTGGTTTTTTTTAAAGCGTTAATTATGCAGAATAAATGATACAACACTTTTTTTTTTCTGCGGGCCTGTACGGTTACAACGATACCAAAATTCTTATTTTTTTTTTTATGTTTTTCCACTTTTTCACAATAAAAAACCATTTTTGGGAAATTATTTTTTTTTTCTAAACTCACTGCATTTAAAGTGCTATACCTTTTTTATTTTTCCATGGACTAAGCTCTCTGAGGCCTTATTTTTTGTGGGACGAGCTGTAGTTTTTATTGGTACAATTTTGTGGTACACACTTTTTAAATTCACTTTTAGGGTGCATTTAGGCGACCGTATATTGGCTGGGTTTTCACGCCCAGCCGATATACGGCGTCTCTCTCTGCAGTAGGGGGAGGAGGCTGGAAGAGCCGAAAGCAGTGCTCTAAGCTTCCGCCCCCTCTCTGCCTCCTCTCCACCCCCTTGCACTATTTTCAATGAGGAGAGGCGGGACAGAGGTGGAGTTAATTCCCGGAACTTAGCTCCACTCCCATCCCGCCTCCTCTCATTGCAAATAGTGCAGAGGGGCAGAGAGAGGGTGGAGAGGAGGCAAAAAGGGGGCGGGAGCTCAGAGCACTGCTCCTGGCTGTTCTAGCCTCCTTCCCCTGCAGAGAGAGACGCCGTATATCGGCAGATATACGGTTGTCTGAATGCGCCCTTATTGCGTTTTTTGGGAGGCAAAATGCTAAAAATTAGCATTTTGCCTCAGTTTTTTAGCATTTTTTTAAACGCTTTTTCCCGTGCAGGATAAAAAGCATGTTCAATTTATTGTATACGTCGTTATGGATGTGTCGATACCAAATATGTGGGATTTGTAATTTTTTTATGCTAATATGAGAAAAAGCATAAAAAAGGTTTTTTTTAACATTTCTTTTACATTTTTATTTTTTGTCCTTTATTTTGCTCTGATTTTTACACAATCTGTGTCCCTCTGAGGGACTTTTACTACAGCACTAATGATCGCTGCGATAAGGCATGGCAGGACTTCTCTCCTGCCATGCCTTATCGCTTATTACAGCGATCTTAGGCAATGGCAATACAGGATGCCGGTATCTGGCATCCTGTACCCATTGCAACCAGCCGGGCTCTTGCACTGTTATCGCGAGAGCCGGCTGGAGTCACAAAGGGAGCGCAGCGGGAGGCCGGCTATCAGTGACAGCCAGCTCTCGCCGCGGGATTGCGCGAGATCTGCTATGATCTCGCGCTATCCCTATGACGTTAGCGTACGTCATTTTGCGGGAAGTACCCCGCTCCCATGATTTACCCTTATGTCATGGGGCGAGAAGAGGTTAACAATGTTCAAGCTGATGGTCAGGCTGGAAGCAATAATGAAGTCCAGAATACAGAGCTGAGGTCAAGGAGCACAGAAGTCAGAATACTCAGAGGCTTTGTCACAGTCAAAAGTATGAGACCAAATTGCTTGCATACTCTAAAAGGGAAGGATGCCTAATATAACAGGGAATGGCTAGTGATTGTTAGGGAACTAGAATAGAGAGCTTCCTTTAAGAAAGGGGACGGGGGTATGCACAAGCCTTATAGGCAAGCAGAAGCAGAAGTGCAGTGTGCAGCAAGCGATAGGCGTCATCTGACAGCAACCCCAAGAGCAGGTGAGCGGGGTAAGCAGCGGCAATGCATTATTACTTTCCTAGCTCATATACCGAACATTCTCACAAGATATGATATACACATAACCGTAGTCCTGCTCTGGTCACTCTTGAGGCAGTGAGTCAGAACTCGGGTCACTGACAGAAATTTGTGACTCAGATGGACCTTTAGGGACAATAGATAAATTCTCACTGTGTTGCTTTTCTTGCAGAGGTTACAAACCAGCTATTAACATAGGAAATATTGCACATTTGAGCCAAACCAGTCATCTGTTTTAAATTCAGATCTATAATATAAATTCAGAATAAATGGTGAAAAAAAGACTTTGAATTATTAGGACAGGCTGTAACTGGAATAATGAAGCCAGGAACAAAGTTGATCAGAGACCCTCTTAGAGACCTATAAATGTAAAATGCACATACAAGTCATGTAAAGTTTTCCAATTCTACAGCTGCACATTCATAATTCTAATGACTACCAAGCACAAGTATATTAGTATAAAGACTTAATTACATTCAATTTTGCCTTGTTATAAATTGTGTTGCTAATTAGGTTTTGCTGTGTAATACTTCTGATGTGAGATGTACATTATAAAACTGGCCACATACAGTCTGGTTCAGTTCTTTTAATATGTTAACCTGTTTGAGACTTTGTGTCAGGACTCGAACCCATGAGCTCCTGTACTCCAGGTGATGGCCCTCCCTGCTGAGAGCTGGATAGCTCCTTTGCTGAACATTGTCCCTGTTACTTGCTCCTGTTAATCAGTCCCTATTTTCCTGATTGGATTCACTATACAAACCTGGCCTTGCACCTCCTTACCTGCATGATTATTGTGCTCTAAACCTGTATTCAACCTCCACCACTCACCCACTCCTCATTATTTCAACTGATATGCTCATGTACCAACCTCTGGCTTACCCTGACTACGCTACCAACCCACACTGGTCACAATAAGAGCCGCCCAACCAGAACCAGAATCGTGACACTTTGTTATATAATGGAGAGTAGCTAGGCAATAATTAAGTGAAATGTACATGGGTTTTTCTGTTGGATCACACATGACATCTCTGACATATGGTGGCAAGCAAAGTCCCATGTAGCACTACAGTATGGAGCTGCAGGAGTCATGGTGTGCTGTCATATAGCCTCTTGCATACAAATCTACCATGGGCAGGAGGCCTAATAGTGAGAATCAAGAGTCTGTCTTCTATTCCATTTGTTTGTGGTCTTGTTAAGCCAATAAGGCAGCATATTACATGAAAAAAAAATGTGATTGGAGCAAAAGATACATGAAATGGTAGGAAAGACTTCTAAGTGCAGTAAGCCTCAAATACTAATAAAAACATTTCTGTCAACACAGAGAAACACCTAAGAAACAGAATTAAAGAGCTTTTAAGATACTTACTATATCCTATGATAACTAAAGACCCTTTTACATGGGATGATTATTGTTCAGAGTTGTTCAAATACCCACACTTCCGTGAAAGTTGTTCAGTCATTTAGTTTCTGCATGCAGAAACCTGAACAACGAGCCGTTCAGTGTAAACAGCAGTCATTCAGTTCTGAACAACTGTCAGCTTACAGTGAATGGAGGCGGGCGGGGGGACAATGAACACTGGCTGCTCCTGCCTCCAGACTTGCCGCGCTGTGAGTGAGCCAACGATACTCGCTCCTGTGTAACAGCACAGGAGCGAGCTTCACTGGGACGCGCTGTCGGCATTTTTTGCCCAAGGTTCATCCCGTGTAAATGGTCCTTAAGTTTCTAGATGACATACATACTTTAAATTTGTCATAATCTGTGCGCAATGGTATGTTTCACTCAGCCATTGCTCCACTCCATCTGAATTTGATTGCTCTGCCTTCCTTCCACTGAATCTGCTGTGCTACCTTTAAATTTGTCATAATCTGTGCGCAATGGTATGTCCCATTGCTTCATAGAAATTGAATTGACTCTATTTGTACTATATGTATTTTCCTCATCACCTCCCCCAAATAGTTTTCTCCCTGTCTCATCTTAGTGTTGCTGGACACAGTTTGTTTTTGTAAGAGGGCAATAAAGCCCCCCCCCCCCCATCTTGTTCATTAGCCATCTAAAGGTGGGTCAGCTGGTTGACTAGTGAAATGTAACAAGTCCCTCCCAGCTGAAGTCCTGTAGCCAGAACTTTAAAGTCAGTTCTACCCTCCATGTCTCACCAGAGGCTGCCTCACCTGATGTCTCCAGCACTAAGTGTCCAGCAACAAGTGTTTGATGCTGTTGAATGATGCAGTTATACAGCGCAGTTCGACAGAGCAGGAGACGGGTAACATGCACAACTGTCCAAAGCCTGGAGGGAAATGCTCTCCTCTTCGCACTAATCTCCTTCACTATCCTCTTTTCAAGCCTTAACACTTTCCTTCAACGCCCAGCCCCAACACACTCCATCCACATCAGCCCCTCCCTCCTCTCCTCACCTATGTATGGCTCCCATGCACTGTTCAACTTCCTAAGACGCCTTCAACCCCCAATACTGCAGAGAAACACCGCAGACACCCACACAAATCCCCTAGCCATGTGCTCACCCTTGCTACTCTGCTACTCCTAGCTGCAGGGGACATCTCTCCCAACCCAGGCCCACCCCGTACTGTTCTCTACCAAAATGCCCCCCTGCCCCATTCAAATGCGCCCTATGGAACTCCCAATCTGCGTGTAACAAACTCCCAACTATCCATGACCTTTTCACCAGTAAACACTTGAACTTGCTTGCCCTCACGGAAACCTGGATACAGCAGTCCGATTCTACCTCCCCCACTGCATTGTCCTATGATGGCCTGCAGTTCTCCCACACTCCCAGATCGGATGACAGATGCGGTGGAGGAGTAGGCATCATCCTCTCCCCAAACTGTACCTTCCAGGTCATTCCCTCAGCTCCCTCGCGTACCTTCCACTCCTTCGAAGTCCACACCCTGCGACTCTTCCGCCCACTGCCTCTGCGTGTCGCAGTTATTTACCGCCCCCAGGTCCTACCCGCCTGTTCCTAGACCACTTTGCTGCCTGGCTCCCCCACTTCCTATCCTGTGAAATCCCAACCATCATCCTTGGTGATTTCAACATTCCTACTAACGACTCTAGCTCCTCATCTGCCTCCCGGCTTTTAACACTTACCTCCTCCCTTGGCTTATCACTAATCTCTGACTCCCCCACTCATAGAGATGGTAACACTCTCGATTTAGTTTTCCTCCGTCTCTGCTCTGCTTCTCACTTTACTAACTCCCCACTTCCACTCTCAGATCACAACCTTCTCTCTTTCTTCATCAGGCACCCTAGCATCTCTCCTGACCCTCCTATCTATCGCACCTCTAGGAACCTCCAGTCCGTCTGCACTAAACAGTTTGCCAAAACTATTCAGTCCTCCCTATCGCCTATCTCTCGCCTCCCCTGCCCTAACCTGGCAGCCAAATATTACCACACCACCCTCAGCCGTGCCCTGGATGAAGTGGCACCGCCTGTGATGCGAGCCGTCAAATGCAGACCCCGGCAACCCTGGCTCACGTCCCAAACGCGCTTCATCCGGTGGTGCTCTAGGTGCGCCGAGCAGCTGTGGAGAAAGTCAAAGCTGCCAGCAGACTTCCTCCACTTCAAATTCATGCTTAAAACGTATAACCTAGCCCTTCACCATGCCAAACAAGTTTATTTCACCTCCCTTGTCTCCTCACTATCCCACAACCCCAAACAACTCTTTGAGACCTTTCACTCCCTCCTCAGCCCCAAGGAACAGGCCCCTGCGACAGACCTGACTGCTGGAGAACTAGCTGCCTATTTCAAAGAAAAAATCGACCACATTCGAAAAGAAATCTCTGAAAGCTGCATGGTTAGCCCTGATCCCAGTTTCATTAGCATTGCACCCAGCACCTACTCACTATCTACGCTAGAACCAACGACAGAGGAAGAAGTCTCCAGGCTCCTTTCCGCTGCCCGCCCCACCACCTGCGCTAGCGACCCTCTCACCTCCTCCGCTCCCTTTCCCCAGCTCTCATTACTCACCTTACCACAATCTGCAACCTCTCCCTAACCTCTGGCACTTTTCCCTCCTCATTCAAACACTCCATTATACCTCCTCTGCTTAAAAAACCAACCCTGGACCCAACTAATGCTGCCACCTACCGACCCGTCTCAAACATCCCCTTTATCTCCAAATTACTGGAACGCCTGGTCTACTCCCGCCTTACTCGCTTTCTCTCTGACAACTCGCTCCTCGACCCCCTCCAGTTTGGTTTCCGCGCTCTACACTCGACCGAAACTGCCCTTACAAAAGTAACAAATGACCTGATGACTGCAAAGTCGAGAGGTGATTACTCCCTACTAATCCTCCTTGACCTGTCTGCTGCATTTGACACTGTCGACCATAATCTTCTTCTCACTATGCTCCACTCTATTGGTCTAAAGGATACTGCTCTCTCCTGGTTCTCTTCCTACCTCTCTGACCGCTCTTTCAGTGTCTCCTTTGCTGGTTCAATCTCTGCTCCACTTCCTCTTGCTGTTGGGGTACCCCAGGGCTCGGTCCTTGGTCCCCTTCTTTTCTCTATCTATACTGCTCCAATTGGACAAACCATCCACAGATTTGGCCTCCAACACCATCTCTACGCTGATGACACCCAACTATATACCTCCTCTCGTGAGATCTCTGGACCATTCCTCCAAAATATCACCGACTGTCTGTCCGCTGTCTCTAACACTATCCCTTTTTCTCAAACTAAACCTCTCTAAAACTGACCTCCTTGTCTTTCCACCTTCTAACCGACCTCCCCTCAACATCTCCATTCCAGTGTCTGGCACCATCATAACCCCCAGACGGCATGCCCGATGCCTTGGGGTCACACTGGACTCTGACCTCTCCTTTGCCTCCCATATCCAATCTCTGGCCCAAACATGCCACATGCACCTCAGAAATATTGCTAAAATACGTCCGTTCCTAACCACGGACATGCTAAAGACGCTCATGGTTGCGCTCATCCACTTCCGGCTTGACTACTGCAACTCGCTACTCATTGGCCTCCCCCGCTCTAGACTCGCTCCACTCCAATCCATACTAAATGCAGCAGCTAGACTCATTTCTCTATCCAGTCGTTATTCAGATGCCTCTACATTATGCCAGTCGCTGCATTGGCTGCCCATCCACTGCAGAACTAAATTTAAACTCCTCTACCTCACTCACAAAGCTCTGCATGGCGCTGCGCCACCATACATCGCCTCCCTACTGTCAGTATACCACCCAGCGCGCTCACTCCGATCGGCTAACACCCTCAGACTAAACACCCCTGTAATACGAACCTCTCATGCTCGCCTACAGGACTTCACTAGAGCAGCACCCATCCTGTGGAATGCTCTACCCCAAGGCATCCGGACAATTCCTGATGCACGAAATTTCAGACGTGCCTTAAAAACGCACCTCTTCAGGGAAGCATACCAAATCTCCTGACCTAGTCACCTGCCCCACCCTATGGTGCTCCACCCTGTTTGCCTTCTGATAAATGATTTGTACATAAAATTTCCTATTGCCTGTGTTCCCCAACCCCTGCACCTCCTGTACCACCCTCAACCCATTTGTGTCTAACCCAATGTATCTCACATTGTAATTGTTGTAATTGTTGTATTGTTTTGCATTTATCCATGCCTGAAAGCGCTGCGGAATAAGTTGGCGCTATACAAATAAAGATTATTACATACAGTGGGTATGAAAGTAAGGGACAACTTTAATCTGTAGAAAAGAGAAATTGAATTCTATAACTAAGAGTGATTGACTCACTTCTTCCTTATTTCTTGTGAAATCATCTATACAAGTTTGAGAATGCCAAAACCAATGTCAGGCTTAGAAAAACCAATATATAAATGTATACAACAGTATATACAGCATGTCCCAAAAATGTATATACACCTTGAATGATTATAAAGTCAGTGTTTACAGGTCATACATACAGAAATTAATATATAATTTTAGTCTAATTGTTTTTGTCTTTTTGTCAATGGCTGTTTTGAAACATAACTGTTCTGGTCCAAGTGCTGCAGATGCTGCAAAGCAATGGAATTTCATATATCAAGAATAATTTCCCTTTGGTATTTATGCACATTTCTGTTCAATGGCTGCCCTCAATGTGTTGACTATTGCTGTTTTTTTCACCGTAAATGGCATCTTTTAAGTATCCTTGCAACGGGCGACAAGTGGGAAGAGGCCTGCACTCTCTGAGTGGTTTCTAAGATGTGGCCGAGGAGCTATGTCTCGGTGGCAATGACTGCAACACGCTCTTTGAAATCTCATGCACCGTTGAAGGTATACAACAGAATCTGGATGACTTATGGAATTAGGTGATCGTGATGCCAGTGCCTGGATTACAAGTGCTTGGTAGTGAAATAAGACTAACACACGTATGTAGGTAAATGACAGGCACACCATTTACATTCAAGCCCATGGTTGTCTGCATTTATCTTAAGCACCAGAAATTGCATACATAGAGTTTAACACTTTATGCATGGATAAACAACCATTGAGGAGGCAGCATTTGAGCTAAGGGAGAGCTATATAGAGAGATCTGATGAGAAAATACCCCTTATCAACCCCACTAACATTTTTGCCATTCCTGAAACACTGTGCTCGAGTTTTCTTTAGTACTCACAAAACTCCTATGAAGATTCTCTTCTTTTTGTCTAAAGCTTTATTGCTGTCTGGTAGAAAGCAGAGCTGGCTTGAACAGACTTCAGGTTTGGGAAAGCAAACAGTTTTTCTCAGGATCAGGGTAATTTATGGGCTGCTGCACACAGGATTTCTTGAATGGGTTTACATAAAGCTTCTCTAATGACAGCAGGACAGAGGAGGGGAAGAAGCTGGGTCTTCACATGGCTGTCAGCTTCCTCCGTGTCCATCTTGGCTACTCTCTCTCCCCTCTGACTGACTTGCTTACTGCCTCACTCTATATTGCTCCATGACTTCCATCTTCTAACCCTGTTTATCATAAAAACAAATGCCCCATACAAAATGAGCTGGAACCCCCACCTTTTTTCCTCACTCCCTCACTCTGGGGTTTGTCACAGCTCAGCTCAAACTAACTAATTTACGACGGTGCCTAAACAACCTTAACTCTTTAGTTTCCTGGCTGCCTCTTGTTATTAAATTAAATCCAGCATAACTACCCTTTGTTAAATGAACTGGTAGTTAGAACAGTTACTCTTAACTTGCAGGTAAAGTGCGTTTATTCTATAGTGCCAGTCCAGGTCACTACATCCCCATAAAAACATTTCTAGTGTTGTGAGGTCTGGTGAACATGGGGTGTAATCTACTGAATGTCTTTGTCCAATCCATTTGTTTGACAGATTGTTAACAATGTAAGCCCTTAGATCATGATGGTAGTGTGGGGGTGCTCCATCTTGTTGGACATAAAACTTTTCATCCTTGAAGTCCTTCCCAATGTGTCGTATGACAGATTGCTGCAGCAAGCTCAAGTAAATGACAGCTGTCACAGAAGTGTCATAAAAGAATAGACAAATTAATCCCTTTGTTGCTAGGCCACACCACACTGTATCTCCTGGTAAATTAACATGATGTTCCTCCATAATATGTAGATTCTCAGATCCCCAGTAGATGTAATTATAGTGGTTAATTGAGTTATTTAATTTAAATGTAGCTCATAGCTTCAAATAATCTTTCTTGGAAACTGCAGCCTCCGCACTTCCTGTCAAGTACCACTCGCAGAACTGTACTCTCCAGTCTGAATGATCTTCATGGACTATTCTTGGAATATAACTTTGGAACAGTACTTCAAAATGCGACAAACACTTGATTTTGAAATTCCCACCTTGTGACCAGCTTGCTGAACAGATTTTCTTGGACTCTGTAGATACTTTTCCATTAGTCTTTCTTATCTTGTGGGACTTGCCGATGTCCATGGTCTTCTGGAACGTGTCTTGTGGACATTCTAAACAGTTCCGTCTGCTTCAGACTTATCTCTAATTCGAGTGATAGTAAGTCACGTAGTTGGATTTGTTTGAAACTCTGTTTGATACTGTCTTCGCATTTCAACTGCGTTTTCAAACTTTCAGTAGCAGTTTAGGATAAATTTCATTTGTTCAAAGTTTAGTCTGGCTTCATCCAGTATTTCTAATTGGTTAAGACTGAAAAGAGTGAAAATTAAGTGGAGGAGATGAATTAAAACTGATGCAAAGGAACACTGGCTTAGTTGGCCATAGCAACCAATCAGGTCTCTGCTTTTATTTTCAGAGGTGGAATCTGATTGGTTGCTATGGAGAATTACAGCTTTTCTTTGCATCAGTTTTAAGATTTTCCCCTAGGGAATTAGTGAGTTATAAGCTGTTAAAGTGGGTATCCATTTTGGAACAGCCTGTATTTATGCAGCTTATATCCACTACCGCTAATTGTTACATGACCGGGATAAATGAGAATCTTCATAGATAGTAGGACAATATAATGTTAGTGTATTCCAGTTGTTTGGAGCTACCTGTGGTCTATAGGCTCTCTTCACACTCACATAATGGCTTCCCATTTCATATACAAGAATACTGATTTTGTTTCTAAATGTCCAAAATGTACCCGAAACATCCAGAACACCCTCATATAGTGCACTTTTTATAACAAAGTCATGTACAAAATTGACTGTGGTCCATACTTTTTCCTTCAGCTTAATTTACAGCTGTTTGGTGCTTTGGAGTTTACTTAAGGACAAGTAGAACCATAATTTCCAGGCAACAAGTCAGGAGTGATTATTTGTCATGAGCCATGAAACTTTGTGCATACTAATTCCTATGTATTTTAATACCATGTAGTTGTTTGGTTCATGGAGCAAGAATTTTAAACCCTGGAAAAGGACCAGAGAAAATACATGCAATTGACACCTCTATTACAATGCAGAAGTATCCTGCAACGTGAGACACTCTAATGCACTCTTTTTCAGTCACCATTGGGGATGGATGTCACCCAATAAAGATTAGAGGACCATATTAGGATGCGTCCTTCACAAAAAGATGAAAGGAGGATGATCGTTCCATCAAGGTAAGTGGTTTACGGAACACCTCCAATGGTGACGCATATTCGGGCTCCTATTGTGTCTCATCAACAAGGATCAAAATTATTAGAGGTGAAATGACAAGAGGCCACCAGGCCTATGTCTTCTTAGTACACAAACCCTCTTAAATAAGAGATAAAATCTGGTTCTTGACCAGGTAACTGCCCTATCTGGATAATAGCACCGGGCTAAAGATGCTGAAACAGTAGGACACCAGCAGCAGCCTATGATAGGTCCTTGTCCGTGATGAAAAAAGAACTGTATATAGTTTCGTTTAGAATGGACAAACCACAAGCAAAGCTTCTGCTGATGCCCCCCGAGAAAAAATACACAAGTGGCTGATAGATTATCAACCACAGGTTATCAATCAATGAAGAATCAAATTCTGCTAGAAATAACCAGAGAACCACCATTAAGGTACTGATGCGTTCTCATGCAGAATATAGCTTCAATAACCATTCAGGACGAGATTCAGAAAAACCTTCTGAGAGAATTATTAATGCAGAAATGGTTCGTACTGGTTCAACGCGTTTCTGTCATACACAGACTCATCAGGAACCGTAATCTATGATGGTGTCATCAAACACGAAATTGTCCTTGGTAGTTATAACGTTTCTCTAATCTATGATACAAAGGTGCCATACACTGAAAATAATGCTGTTATCAGGCAATGAATATGAAACCCTGAACTTCCCTAAGTAGTTAAGTCCTCCTAGATGAGAAAAGGAGGAATTCGCTCCTCTAGATAAACCTAACCAGATTAAAACGGGACACTAAAATAGAAGATAACGCGTCCCAAATAACCCAAAAATTGATTAAACCCCTAAAAAAGGGGAGTTTTGGGATAGAAATGACAAACTGGGAACAATATTCACAGAAAACCAGCAACCCCACGATATGTGGAGAAAGCTTCTAACAAAAAGGTAAACCCTAATCCGGTAGGAGACAGAGCAAAAAGTTGGAAGAAAAGAGTGAGAACAGCAGCTCCTGTCTTGATGGTAGACAGGAGGGAAATGATGACTGCACAGGAGTTGTGTGTCTTAAATGAGGAAAGGAGGCTAACGCCCCACTTGGGGGCACGTCCCTGTAAGCCAATGAGTGACCATCCATAATAAAAAAAAAAAAAAAGGAAAACCACCCCCTTGCAATGTTGTGGACAGGGCGAGGGCCTGCTGACGTGAGAGGGAGGGGTTAAGCCGCAGGATGGCACATGTGCTTGTGGCTAGTAGGTAAACAAACAGCAGTCCGTAGTCATGGAGACCGGAGAGATATGCTCGTTCGTTATTCGGTGCTTATGACTATACGATAGAAGATGCACAGCAGCAGTAGATGATGTTAGTAAGCATATGGATGATTATTAATAAGTGTGGCTAAGCAGAACATAGCATTTCAATTAGTAATACACATGAGAACAGTGGCCTCCATTAATATGAAGGTTAACTTAGGATAATTGATGAAGTATGAGGATGTACCACTGTAATACAAAGCGATAAAAGAAAGGGAGATATGCATGATAAAGCAATATGAATAGGCTTGCAAGTGCTATAATTGAGAAAATTGATATTTATGTGCATCATTAGATATTGTGAAGAAAGAAAAAAGCCGCATAACTGATATTATGGACTGCAAGACCACATCAATGCCAGGTGACATAGATAAGTGTGCATATATACTCAAGAGAAATGCCTACTGCATATTTAAAATGAATGAAAACAGGGACGCTGAATAAGACCTAAGAAAAAGTAACCGGGAAAAAGACAGTAAAAAGTAAAATAATAAATAATAATTAGAAACCAGAGAGAAGTTAGAGAAAGCACCCAAAGGGTAGCATCTCATTTAGACCCTTAGGTGCCACGGAATTCATCCGATATATCCACTGTGATTCCTTCTGTAAAACTTTGCGGTTAACGTCACCTCTTCTTCCATAGGAGCGTATAAGTTCTACACCTTGGAATTTGATATTGAGTTCGTCCCCCACATGTACCTGACGCATGTGGTTTGCCACCGGGGTGCTCTCTCCCCTGCTGATATTGCCCACATGCCCCAAGATACGTCTGCGGAATTGCTGAATTGTCTTGCCGACGTAATTCTTGGGGTATGGGCATGTGGCAACATAGACTAAGTTCGAGGATTTGCAATTAATGAAGTCCTTAATCACATACGAGGTACCTGTTGACACACTGTGAAATTTATCGCCCTTACTGATGTATGTGCAAGCTTCACACCTTCCGCATGCAAAAGTACCACTAGGTCGAGCCTGGCCCAACCAGGTGCGTGTGTTAACAGAGGGGTCCAGATGACTTTTGACCAAATGGTCTTTAAGATTCCTTCCCCTCCTAAAAGTGAAGAGGGGCCTCTCTGGAACGATGTCTCGAATATCCGGATCCTCTTTGAGGATATGCCAATATTTTTGTAGTAACCCTTGCATGAATGGTACTCCATCATCATATGTTCCAATGACCCGTACTTTATTATCTGATGGTCTAGTCCGTTGTTTGAGAAGAATCGTTCTGTCTTGTTTCACAGCAAAATCATGGGCCTGATCGATTATGTGTTTGGGGTAGCCCCTCTGGAGGAATCTGTCTGTTAAGTTAGCACATTCCCTTTGAAAATCAGATTCAGATGAGCAGTTTCTTTTCAATCTTAAGAACTGCCCTTTGGGAATGCCCCGACGTAGGGGAAAAGGATGGTAGCTATGCCACGACAACAGGCTATTGGTAGCCGTTTTCTTCCTAAATAGCGTCGTGGAAAGGTACCCTTGTGGAGATTTAGAGATGTTAATGTCGAGGAAAGACAGAGAATGTTCCTGTAGTTCCGAGGTGACTTTTAGATTGATGTTATTGTTGTTTAATCGATCAACGAAAATAGAAAAACTGGTTTTAGTCCCAGACCATAACAGAAATACATCATCGATGTATCTATACCAGACTAGAATGTCCTTAGTCCAGTTACAATTCTCCTCTGAAAAGACAAGATGCTCCTCCCACCAGCCCAGGAACAGATTTGCGTAGGATGGGGCAGCTGGACTCCCCATCGCGGTGCCCCTGAGCTGGTGGAAGATCTTGCCGTTAAACAAAAAGAAATTATGGGTCAGAACATAGTTGAGGAGGTCCAGAATAAATTGATTATGTCTGATGAAGTCACACCCTCTTTGCTGGAGGAAATGAAAGACCGCCTTAAAGGGGTTCTGACATGAAGAAAAAAAAATTGTACTCACCTTGCCTGGCCTGGCCCGATCGCCAGGCATGTCCCCTCCAGCCGGCATCATCTTCTGTGCCTTTAAAGCAGAGCAGGAGCGGTCAAAAAGACCGCTTCCTGGCTCTGCTCCGTCCGTCAGGCACTTCCGAGGTCAACGGACGGACCGCTCACAGCAAGCACGTCACAAGCAGTGCTTGCTGTGGGCGGCCCGTCCGTCCGGCTGAACTCCGGAGTGCTGCGCATGCGCAGTGGAGACGCAGCCCGTCCTGACTCCTGTCAGAGGGCACCTCTCTACTGCGCATGCGCGCGATCCCGGAGCGGCGCGGCTGCTGGAGGAAGAAGACTGCCTGCCGGGAGCTGACCCCCCGATGTCAACAACAACAGAAGAACAGGTAAGTGTTATATTTTTATGCTTTAGCAGCCATTAAACCATGGGTTCCCTGGGTCCATTAGGCACACCAGGGGACAATGGCTGCTAAAGCATAAAAAAATTATTCATGTCAGAACCCCTTTAAGACCAAATTCATGCAAGATGGAACTATATAGCGACTCTATGTCCAAGGAAGCGAGGTAGACCCCTTCTTCAATTTGGATGCCTTCGATATGACGAAGGACATCGGGAGTGTCCTGAACAAAAGAGGGTAACGCTTGGACGAACGGGCGCAATACTTTATCCAAGTAGATGCCACAATTCTGTGACAGATTGTCCACCCCCGAGACTATGGGCCTTCCCTTGAGGGGGTGTAGGCCCTTATGCACCTTTGGTAAAGAATAAAAGGTGGCTATCTGTGGACTCGAGGGAAGGAGGAAATTATATTCAACTTGATCAATACAATGATCGTTTAGAGCTTGGTCCAGGAGTGATCTCAACGAATTTTTGAATGGATCAGAGGGATCATAAGGTAAAGTTCTATATGTATCCCTATCATTCAATATTCTGTTACACATAACAATATAGTTATCCCGTGATAGGACGACTATATTCCCCCCTTTGTCCGATGACTTGATTATTAGTTCATGATTAGTCTCAAGATTTTTCAGAGCTCTCAATTCATTGGAGGACAGATTATTCTTTTTCAATGGGGATAACGAACTGTTTTTTATTTCGTTCTGAATGATCTTTTCAAAAATATCGATATGTGGTGACTGTCCCTGTGGTGGAAACTTGGTACTGTTCAATTTGAGATCAGTAAAGGGTCCTGACCCCTTCTCTCTGAATTGATCATATTCGAGAGCCTCCAGATCCCTTATTGTTGTCATATCACTGGACTCAAGCCCCAAGCTGGCTGCCAACTTCCGATCTGCCATGGCAAAATGTTTCCTCCATCTCAATTTCCTCAAGAAGAGGGCCATGTCCTTCGTCCAGACAAACCTATTGAATTGGCAAGTCGGGACGAAGGACAGGCCCCTCTCCAGGAGAGCAAGTTCACTTGCCGACAAGATATGAGAAGACAGATTGATCACCTGTAATCTGTCTGTGGTGATAGAAGTAGATGAAGAGGTTGCTTCCCTAGAAGGGGACGCGGGAGATGAGGTTGTCATTATTGGGCTGGAATGATTAGGACTCATTGGGGATCTCGTCGTTCCCTCATGAAATAGTGCCCGATGGGCTGTCCTAGAAAGCCCGTGTCCCGATTCACTTGGGGGCGACCTCTGCCCCGAGTTCTGGGGGGATACCTCCCCTTGCCCCTTCCTAAAAAAGGAGCCTGCTGAGTTCTTTTAGAGGTTTCCCCTTCTGAGAAGTCACCTTCTGATGAGCTGATCTCAGTATCTGATCTAGTATGAGAGATTTTATACGCTCTTCTCTCCCTGAAATCTTGCAAATCTCTAGAGAATTGAGAGTGTTTCCTCTCTTTAATGAGCAAAGTATATCTCTCTATGTTTTCTTGTAACACTTTTTCTTTATTTGGAAATTCGGGATCAGTAGAGAAAGATTTAGCTTTCTCTATAGCCTCTGTCAAAACTCTAGAGCTCTTTTCGTATGTGCTTTTTTCCTCTTCAAGAAGAAGGCCGATCAGTCTCAACGAACTATCGGTCACCTCCTTTTCCCATTTGGCAAGGAACTCAGGTGTGTGGCATCTAGAAGGTGGGAGTAGTGGGGATCGAAGGCCTCTGGGAACAATATTATGTTCTAGATATTTTTGGAGGCCTTGGATCTCCCACCAGCTCCTGGTGTATTCCCTGTACGCTGTTGTCAGGTGTTTAAAGGTCGATCTGATGGTAGTGAATTGTGACTGTGGGTGAAAGGTCTTATCCAAAAATACAGAGTTAGCCTCTGATAGCCAAAGATTAGTATCAATATTAGTTGAAAGAAAACCTGCCATAGGTAACGTTTGAAAATATAATTCACAGAGGCAGAGGGATATAGATGCACAGCAGCAGTAGAACGCATCAGTACCTTAATGGTGGTTCTCTGGTTATTTCTAGCAGAATTTGATTCTTCATTGATTGATAACCTGTGGTTGATAATCTATCAGCCACTTGTGTATTTTTTCTCGGGGGGCATCAGCAGAAGCTTTGCTTGTGGTTTGTCCATTCTAAACGAAACTATATACAGTTCTTTTTTCATCACGGACAAGGACCTATCATAGGCTGCTGCTGGTGTCCTACTGTTTCAGCATCTTTAGCCCGGTGCTATTATCCAGATAGGGCAGTTACCTGGTCAAGAACCAGATTTTATCTCTTATTTAAGAGGGTTTGTGTACTAAGAAGACATAGGCCTGGTGACCTCTTGTCATTTCACCTCTAATAATTTTGATCCTTGTTGATGAGACACAATAGGAGCCCGAATATACGTCACCATTGGAGGTGTTCCGTAAACCACTTACCTTGATGGAACGATCATCCTCCTTTCATCTTTTTGTGAAGGACGCATCCTAATATGGTCCTCTAATCTTTATTGGGTGACATCCATCCCCAATGGTGACTGAAAAAGAGTGCATTAGAGTGTCTCACGTTACAGGATACTTCTGCATTGTAATAGAGGTGTCAATTGCATGTATTTTCTCTGGTCCTTTTCCAGGGTTTAAAATTCTTGCTCTGTGTTTGTTAGTTCCAGTTTGTCTGTTTTTTGTGAGGCCCAATCATTTTATATTTATTGATTAATAAAAGTTATATTTTAAGGGATATACCCAGTGAATATTTTGAGAAAGCCTTTCTTCTATATCCCTCTGCCTCTGTGAATTATATTTTCATGTAGTTGTTTGGGTTTTATTTTTTTTTTACTTACTACTTGATATATTAACGCCAGCTACACATGAGCGTATTGTAACACATCGATATTACGGACCTGTAATACGGCTGTCTTACAAATGAAAAACATATGTTATCTGTATTTTATCAGTATTTGATCTGTAATTACACCCATTTTTGCTGTCATTTGTTTTATTTTTCTACCGGGCAAATACTGATCTGTATTTGCCAAGTAGAAAATAATACCAATAAATGCAAATACGGAGACAAATACTGATGAAATAGAGATGACATCCACATGCATTTGTATTTCAGTCACTTTCTATAGACTATAATGAGCATATTTTTCACTAAAAATGAACAAAAGTAGTGCATGCTGTGACTACATAAAGATATTAAACCCAAATTAGGAGGAATGAGGCACTAGCCCAAAATAACCAACATGACACCAGATTTAACCAAGGATAATAACCATTTATTATTATTAAATGGGTTGACTAAGGGGTCAGACACAGCTTTATTATTGAATTAGCACAATTAGATCTCAGTAATAAAAAAAAGGTTATATATACACTATATGGACAAAAGTATTTGGTCACTGCATGTTTTTCAGAAAAAATGCTTTATTATTCTAACTTGTAAGCCCTCCTTTTGCTTGTATTACAGTGGCAACACATCGAGGCATACTTTCCACAAGTTCTCTAAGTCTGGGGAGGAATAGCTCGCCATTCCTCATGCAAGGCTGTGAGAAGAGATTGTTGTGAGGATGGGCATGGGTGGCGTTGTCGTACTCATCACTCCAGTTCATCCCACAAGTGCTTGATCAGATGAATGATTATTACAAAATGAGCAGCTTTTAATTTTACTTATGCCCTTTACAGCATACTGTTCAGCAAACTCAGTATTGCATATCTGTTGATTTTCTGTATTGCCCAAATACATTTGTCCATATAGTGTAGATAAGGACCTGAATGCCAGCAAGTGCAAAAATGCGTAGGGTCAAAACATTAAATTAACCAAAAACTACCACAAAGGAGGTTGTGTACCCCATTACACAAACCTCCGACCCCCAATCAACAAAAAAGAGCCTTCTCTACACCATCCTGAATTCCCAACAGGAACATACCCATACCGATGTGAGTAAGATGCAAATCATCTGAAAGCAGCAGGCCCCGGTTATCCCACTCAAGATGCCTATGGCGCACCAACGCAGCATCCTGGGCAAATATAAAACAGAACACCCCGGTGTTAATAAGTCTACGGCCCTCGCTCAATGGCATCTAATTCGAGTGATAGTAAGTCACGTAGTTGGATTTGTTTGAAACTCCGTTTGATACTGTCTTCGCACTTCAACTACATTTTCAAACTTTTAGTAACAGTGTTAATAAGTCTACGGCCCTCGCTCAATGGCATTAATATCTGTGGTCCCATGCCAAACAGCCTGCGGAATCAGTTCACACCAAAACAAGACCAACTGGGGAAAAAAGCAGACAACTTATTCCAAATCAATAAAATGAACTTGCCCAAGCGTATATTGCACAAGTTGTTGCCACCAATATGCAGCACCAGGATGGTCAGTACTGGAGGATGACAGCTGATATTCACCACCTCAGGCAGGCCTGCAACCAACGAAGGTCATAAAAACCTTTCCAATGCACATTCACATTTATAAATCCAAGGGACTTTCCACCCAGCCTAATGGCGGCTCTATGATCTGCCCAAAACACGTAGGAGTGCCCGAGAATCCAGACCACCAGACGCCAACCTGTAAACAAGAAACAAAAGAGCAAAGTAACAAATTAGATCTGATGTAACCCACAAAACAATCGAAATGGCAGCGCCTAAGTCAAAAGAATGTGTCCCAAAATTTAGAGACTGGTAACACAGGGCAAGCCAATCCTCTCAGAGGGTGAAAAGCAACCCAACCGCCTTTTCAAAAATATCCGTCCTGGAAAGCCGCAGCCTGAAGCGAATACAAGACCATGAAGACAACATCCTCAAATAACAGTTCGCATGAGATGGTTAGCACTCATAGGGACCAACTCTGATATCCGCAAAGCGCCAAAAAAGGCCAGAGAAAAAGCTGTGCAAAATATGGTGGCCTCAAATTCCGATGAACATACTGAAAGCAAAATGGCTATAAGTTTTAACAAAATGGGGATGCCTAGACTTGTGGTGAACTGCTTCTTTCTTACATCCTTTAATAACTTCAGCAAAGAGAAAAGATTTTGTAACATCCACCCTACCCCAGAGTTTCCTCCCCCGCAACCAACTCTGCACCACCAACCCTGAAACACCCCACAAACACAAACTATTCAAGTTGTCCAATGTAACAGCACGTAGAATAGAAAAATCAGATAACAACCTTGAACCAGCCACTTCAAACCATTTCCTCCATACTTTACTGTGAGCACTCCAAGTCAACGGTGCCAAGGATGACTGGACTAAGGGGAGCATCTGGCTTCCATCATAAGCAATAGGTATTGCAAACAAGGGGTCCAAGCTGTCCCAAAAAATGCCTTGAAACTTACTAAACCGGAAGTGTCCTTGAATAGGCTGAGCTGCAGGCTCTGGACTCTCTTACACCACCAGCATGTCCTGCTATTGTAGTATCGCAGATAAAACTGCCAAACTTGTAAATCCACCTTAATGTTCCTAGGCACTTAACTGTAATGAAAGGAGATGGAAACACCTACAGTGGCCGGCAATAAACGCCTACCAAAAAACCCTGCCCATTGGCATAACCCTGCAGGCAAGTACCAAAAGTTTGTGTAAAGATTGTATCTAAAGGAGTCGCACTTTCTTAGTGCAGAGTTGAACCCGCAGCTTAGCCACTTTCACAACACGAAGACGAAAAACCATCTCAATGGAGTCTATTTTGATACCAAAAAACGAAAACACCATCGATGGGCCGTCTATTTTACTCGCTGACAAAGGAACGCTGAATTTATCCATAACAAAATGTAAAGTAAGTCTAACAGAAAACCACAAATCCTTGGAACCCACAAAGAGAAACTCATTTAAGTAATGGGTTATATCATTCAAGTATTGGATTATCATGATGAATGTCTCAATACCCACCACATACTCTAAAATGGAACTAAAAACCTCAAAATAAAAACATGAAATCCAGCAGCCCACGGGCAGGCACATATTATAATAAAAGAAACAATCTAACTGACAACCAAGGAGATGGAAACAGTCAGCATTAACAGGTAAAAGGCAATTCTGATTTGAGCACTATATGAAGTAGTGAAATGCACAAGGCGTCAAAGGGGCCTACCAGATTAACCAACTCCACATGCTTAGGATTTTTACTCGAGCGACTTCTGGAAAATCCTGAACCAATTTTAAATTTATACAAAAAGAAGAAGCAGAGCGGTAAACAGATGGAATGAAAAAAAGAAAAGAAAAATCTGTCCTGAATAGGGTGTCCCTTGCCTTCTCAAGGCACTGGTTGAACCATGGAAGTAGCTGGTAAACACGAACTGGTGTCTTCTGGCCTTCCAAGACCCTGATGATGGGGCGTGGTGATGAGACGAAGGGAGCAGCGGAGCATGGAATGACCATTGCAATAGAATCGTGCAGGAATCCACAGGAAGTGTGGAAATGGCAATTAAACAACCAACAGGCACCTCCGCTGAACAGCCACTCTGGCACCTATGACAGAGACAATGGGTTCGCCAAGGCTAGAGGGAGCAGGAAAGGAGTGCTGTGAAATCATTAACCGTAACTAGACTTCTGTGATCCTTGTATCCAAGCCCATATCTGAACACAGGGATAACTTTTGGCGGAATTCCTCATCATAACCATAATGTGCTGCTGTAGACACTATACATGCTGAAAATGGTGTCAAAATAAATGAAAACCTGCTTAGGATTGATTTTTTTCAGGGAAGTGTTGACCAATAATGCAACCTAATACCGAATATGCCTGAACCCAATTATTGAAGGTTTTCGTTTCGCCACCTTAGGTTGCCTTTGTGCCCATGTTCAAAATGACTTTATCCACCTAATCCAAATCCTGGGGAATTAGAAACCAAATGTTGACATAGTCATTTTTAAGTATAATGTCCCTGCTCTCGTTAGACTGGTAAGAATGGAGGGGTGTGTGGCTGTGCAATAAAAATACATATCCCTAAGGCTGCTTCCACATGGGCGATTTTATCGCAATGCGACAGTGTTACACATCACATGTATGTAGAGCCCATGTTTTCCTATGGGTTCTTGCACACAAGCAATGTTTTGTAGCCTGCGACATTGTGAGACTACAAAATTGCGGCATGCTCTATACAGCCCATGCTTCTCTATGGAGCCATCCTATGTGTTGTATCGCATCGCACGAAAACGCGGTTTTCATGCGATGCATATTTTACAGTAGGAAATCCTACTGTAAAAGCCCTAAACTAAGCCCTAGCTGCATAAAAAATTTTAAAAAAGGAATACATCACACCTCTGGTGCTGTCATCTCCCCTCGTGTCTCCCATGAAGCTCCCCAGCAGTTGCTTGAAGTTCTCCTGCAGAGACTCCTGGTCAGGACTTTGAAAATCCCCACCTCCAGCGCTTGAGGAACCAATCACAGCCATTCAATGAATCATTTAAGGATGTGATTGGTTCATCAAGCACCAGCTCTGATTGGCTGAGCCAAGGCGCTCATGAACCAATCACAACCAGCCCTTCCAGGAGGTTGGGATTTTGATCCTCCAAACCAGAAAGGGCTGGCAGAAGACTGAAGATGAGTGTCGGGGAGCTTCAGGGGAGAAAACGCGCCGAGATGACAGCGCCTCCTAGGTGTTTTGTTTTACTGCAGCTAGGGCTTCTTTTTGGGGTATGGCTGTGATTGGTTCATCGAGTGCTGCCTCTGATTGACTGAGCATCACATCGCTCAGCCAATCAGAGGCAACCCTTCCTGGAGGCGGAGATTTTCCAAATCCTGTCAAGAAGAGATGCTGAAGACTAGTGTCAAGGACTGGGGAGAAGATGAAGTGGAACTGGACAGAGCTTCTTAGGTGATGTATTCTTTTTTTAATTTTTTTCTGCAGCTACGGATTATTTTTGGGGTAGGGCTTATATTTCAAATTGTCAGTGCAAATTGTTTTGTAACTAGAAATAAACCAGTAATTTAATTGCCTGCTTTTTGTTAGATTAGTGTCAGCATTCCACATTAGAGCTGAATGTTGTAATGGTTACATTCAGCACGTGCAAGTTTACACATTTCTCACCTGAGGAGATGATCCCCCCCAAAATATCAAATGTGTAGTTGATCCATATGTAGTTGGGTTTTAAGTAGTTGCATTGGAATAATAGGTAATTACTAGAGATGAGCGAGCACCAAAATGCTCGGGTGCTCGTTACTCGAGACGAACTTTTCGCGATGCTCGAGGGTTCGTTTCGAGTAACGAACCCCATTGAAGTCAATGGGCGACCCGAGCATTTTTGTATATCGCCGATGCTCGCTAAGGTTTTCATTTGTGAAAATCTGCAAAACCCAAGAAAGTGATGGAAACGACACAGCAACGGATAGGGCAGGCGAGGGGCTACATGTTGGGCTGCATCTCAAGTTCACAGGTCCCACTATTAAGCCACAATAGCGGCAAGAGTGGGCCCCCCCCCAACAACTTTTACATCTGAAAAGCCCTCATTAGCAATGCATACCTTAGCTAAGCACCACACTACCTCCAACAAAGCACAATCACTGCCTGCATGACACTCCGCTGCCACTTCTCCTGTGTTACATGCTGCCCAACCCCCCCCCCACGACCCAGTGTCCACAGCGCACACCAAACGGTCCCTGCCCAGCCTTCAGCTGCCCTCATGCCACGCCACCCTCATGTCTACTTATAAGTGCGTCTGCCAGAGGAAAAGCAGGCACACACTGCAGAGGGTTGCCACGGCTAGGCAGCAACCCTCTTTAAAAGGGGTGGGGCGATAGTCCACAATGCTGTACAGAAGCAATGAGAAATGCAATCCTGTGCCACCTCCATCTGGAGCTGCACACGTGGGCATAGCAATGGGGAACCTATGTGCCACACACTATTCATTCTGTCAAGGTGTCTGCATGCCCCAGTCAGACCGCGTTTTTTTATAAATAGTCACAGGCAGGTACAACTCCGCAATGGGAATTCCGTGTGCACCCACAGCATGGGTGGCTCCCTGGAACCCACCGGCTGTACATAAATATATCCCATTGCATTGCCCATCACAGCTGAGGTAATAATGTCATGTTTAATGCAGGTGGGCTTCGGCCCACACTGCATGCCCTAGTCAGACCGGGGTTCTTTAGAAGTGGACAGATGCATTTACAACTCCCTGTGGACCCACAGCATGAGTGGGTGCCAGGAAGCCACCGGCGGTATATTAATATATCCCATTGCAGTGCCCAACACAGCTGATGTAATGTCGTGCTTAATGCAGGTGGGCTTCGGCCCACACTGCATGCCCCAGTCAGACCGGGGTTCTTTAGAAGTGGACAAATGCATTTACAACTCCCTGTGGACCCACAGCATGGGTGGGTGCCAGGAAGCCACCGGCGGTACATTAATATATCCCATTGCATTGCCCATCACAGCTGAGGTAATAATGTCATGTTTAATGCAGGTGGGCTTCGGCCCACACTGCATGCCCCAGTCAGACCGGGGTTCTTTAGAAGTGGACAGATGAATTTACAACTCCCTGTGGACCCACAGCATGGGTGGCTCCCTGGAACCCACCGGCGGTACATAAATATATCCCATTGCAGTGCCCAACACAGCTGATGTTACGTCAGCTGTAATGCAGATGGGCCAAAAATTAATTGGATTACACTGTAGGCGAGGGCCCCCAAAAATTGGTGTACCAACAGTACTAATGTACCTGAGAAAAATTGCCCATGCCCAACCAAGAGGGCAGGTGAAACCCATTAATCGCTTTGGTTAATGTGGCTTAATTGGCCTGGAGGCAGCCCAGTAAAAATAAAAATTGGTGAAAGTTTCAACGCTTTAATGAGCATTGAAACGTATAAAAATTGTTTAGAAAAATTATATGACTGAGCCTTGTGGGCCTAAGAAAAATTGCCCGTTCGGCGTGATTATGTGAGGTTTCAGGAGGAGGAGCAGGAGGAGGAGGAGGAATATTATACACAGATTGATGAAGCAAAAAGGTCCCCGTTTTTGATGGGGATAGAGAACGATGCTTCCATCCGCGGGTGCAGCCTACGTATTGCTTAGGTTTCGCTGCTGTCCGCTGGTGGAGAAGAGAAGTCTGGGGAAATCCAGGCTTTGTTCATGTTGATGAGTGTTAGCCTGTTGGCACTGTCGGTTGACAGGCGGGTACGCTTATCTGTGATGATTCCCCCAGCCGCACTAAACACCCTGTCTGACAAGACGCTAGCCGCAGGACAAGCAAGCACCTCCAGGGCATACAGCGCGAGTTCAGGCCACGTGTCCAGCTTCGACACCCAGTAGTTGTAGGGGGCAGAGGAGTCACGGAGGACGGTCGTGCGATCGGCTACGTACTCCCTCACCATCCTTTTACAGTGCTCCTGCCGACTCAGCCGTGACTGGGGAGCGGTGACACAGTCTTGCTGGGGAGCCATAAAGCTGTCAAGGTCCTTAAAGGGGTTGTCCCGCGGCAGCAAGTGGGTCTATACACTTCTGTATGGCCATATTAATGCACTTTGTAATGTACATTGTGCATTAATTATGAGCCATACAGAAGTTATAAGAAGTTTTTCACTTACCTGCTCCGTTGCTAGCGTCCTCGTTTCCATGGAGCCGACTAATTTTCGCCGTCTAATGGCCAAATTAGCCGCGCTTGTGCAGTCCGGGTCTTCTTCTTTTCTGAATGGGGCTCCGTGTAGCTCCGTGTAGCTCCGCCCCGTCACGTGCCGATTCCAGCCAATCAGGAGGCTGGAATCGGCAATGGACCGCACAGAAGCCCTGCGGTCCACCGAGGGAGAGGATCCCGGCGGCCATCTTCAGCAGGTAAGTAAGAAGTCACCGGAGCGCGGGGATTCAGGTAAGCACTCTCCGGTGTTCTTTTTTAACCCCTGCATCGGGGTTGTCTCGCGCCGAACGGGGAGGGGGTTGAAAAAAAACCCGTTTCGGCGCGGGACAACCCCTTTAAAGAGTGTTGCCCTGCCTGTGCTGTACATGCTGCCTGATCTCCGCGCCTCCCCTGCTACCTGGCCCTCGGAACTGTGCCTTCGGCCACTAGCGCTGTCGTATGGGAATTTCACCATCAGTTTGTCCGCCAGGGTCCTGTGGTATAGCAACACTCTCGAACCCCTTTCCTCTTCGGGTATGAGAGTGGAAAGGTTCTCCTTATACCGTGGGTCAAGCAGTGTGTACACCCAGTAATCCGTAGTGGCCAGAATGCGTGTAACGCGAGGGTCACGAGAAAGGCATCCTAACATGAAGTCAGCCATGTGTGCCAGGGTACCTGTATGCAACACATGGCTGTCCTCACTAGGAAGATCACTTTCAGGATCCTCCTCCTCCTCCTCCTCCTCAGGCCATACACGCTGAAAGGATGACAGGCAAGCAGCATGTGTACCCTCAGCAGTGGGCCAAGCTGTCTCTTCCCCCTCCTCCTCATCTTCCTCCTCCTCCTCCTCCTCACCGCGCTGAGATATAGACAGGAGGGTGCTCTGACTATCCAGTGACATACTGTCTTCCCCCGCCTCTGTTTCCGAGCACAAAGCGTCTGCCTTTATGCTTTGCAGGGAACTTCTCAAGAGGCATAGCAGAGGAATGGTGACGCTAATGATTGCAGCATCGCCGCTCACCATCTGGGTAGACTCCTCAAAGTTTCCAAGGACCTGGCAGATGTCTGCCAACCAGGCCCACTCTTCTGTAAAGAATTGAGGAGGCTGACTCCCACTGCGCCGCCCATGTTGGAGTTGGTATTCCACTATAGCTCTACGCTGCTCATAGAGCCTGGCCAACATGTGGAGCGTAGAGTTCTACCGTGTGGGCACGTCGCACAGCAGTCGGTGCACTGGCAGATGAAACCGATGTTGCAGGGTGCGCAGGGCGGCAGTGTCCGTGTGGGACTTGCGGAAATGTGCGCAGAGCCGGCGCACCTTTCCGAGCAGGTCTGACAAGCGTGGGTAGCTTTTCAGAAAGCGCTGAACCACCAAATTAAAGACGTGGGCCAGGCATGGCACGTGCGTGAGGCTGCCGAGCTGCAGAGCCGCCACCAGGTTACGGCCGTTGTCACACACGACCATGCCCGGTTGGAGGCTCAGCGGCGCAAGCCAGCGGTCGGTCTGCTCTGTCAGACCCTGCAGCAGTTCGTGGGCCGTGTGCCTCTTATCTCCTAAGCTGAGTAGTTTCAGCACGGCCTGCTGACGCTTGCCCACCGCTGTGCTGCCGTGCCGCGCGACACCAACTGCTGGCGACGTGATGCTGCTGCTGACACATCTTGATTGCGAGACAGAGGTTGCGTAGGAGGAGGAGGAGGAGGAGGGTGGTTTAGTGGAGGAAGTATACACCGCCGCAGATACCACCACCGAGCTGGGGCCCGCAATTCTGGGGGTGGGTAGGACGTGAGCAGTCCCAGGCTCTGACTCTGTCCCAGCCTCCACTAAATTCACCCAATGTGCCGTCAGGGAGATATAGTGGCCCTGCCCGCCTGTGCTTGTCCACGTGCTTGTCTCACTGCGTTGGTGAGGGCGCGTACAATGTTGCGGGAGACGTGGTCGTGCAGGGCTGGGACGGCACATCGGGAAAAGTAGTGGCGACTGGGAACTGAGTAGCGCGGGGCCGCCGCCGCCATCATACTTTTGAAAGCCTCCGTTTCCACAACCCTATACGGCAACATCTCCAGGCTGATAAATTTGGCTATGTGCACGTTTAACGCTTGAGCGTGCGGGTGCATGGCAGCGTACTTGCGCTTGCGCTCCAACACTTGCGCTAGCAACGGCTCGACGGTGCGCTGACAGACATTAGTGGATGGGGCCAAGGACAGCGGAGGTGAGGGTGTGGGTGCAGACAAGGAGACGGTAGTGCCTGTGCCCTGAGAGGGGGGTTGGATCTCAGTGGCAGGTTGGGGCACAGGGGGAGAGGCAGCGGTGCAAACTGGAGGCGGTGAACGGCCTTCGTCCCACCTTGTGGGGTGCTTGGCCATCATATGTCTGCGCATGCTGGTGGTGGTGAGGCTGGTGGTGGTGGCTCCCCAGCTGATCTTGGTGCGACACAGATTGCACACCACTGTTCGTCGGTCGTCTGCACTCTCAGTGAAAAATTGCCAGACCTTTGAGCACCTCGGCCTCTGCAGGGTGGCATGGCGCGAGGGGGCGCTTTGGGAAACAGTTGGTGGATTATTCAGTCTGGCCCTGCCTCTACCCCTGGACACCGCACTGCCTCTTGCAACCTGCCCTGCTGCTGCCCTTGCCTCCCCCTCTGAAGACCTGTCCTCAGTAGGCGTAGCAAACCAGGTGGGGTCAGTCACCTCATCATCCTGCTGCTCTTCCTCCGAATCCTCTGTGCGCTCCACCCTCGGACTGACTGCCCTTACTACTACCTCACTGATAGACAACTGTGTCTCATCGTCATCGTCCTCCTCACCCACTGAAAGGTCTTGAGACAGTTGCCGGAAGTCCCTAGCCTCATCCCCCGGATCCCGGGAACTTTCAAAAGGTTGGGCATCGGTCACGACAAACTCCTCCAGTGGGAGAGGATTCGGAACTCTTGCTGCCCATTTTGGGCAGGGGCCCGGGAACAGTTCCTGGGAGTCTGCCTGCTCCTCAGAATGTGTCATTGTAATGGAGTGAGGAGGCTGGGAGGAAGGAGGAGCAGCAGCCAGAGGATTCAGAGTTGCAGCAGTGGACGGCGCAGAACTCTGGGTGTTCGATAGATTGCTGGATGCACTTTCTGCCATCCACGACAGGACCTGCTCACACTGCTCATTTTCTAATAAAGGTCTACCGCGTGGACCCATGCGTCCACGTCCTCTAGGCCTACCCCTACCCCTCAGCATGGTGTATTACCAGTAGTGCAGAAACAGAACGCTGTAATTAAATGTGCCGCTTATTGGCCTGTGGTTGGAGGCTGACTTCGCTTACGGAACGCACAGCAGAGCCAGGAAATAATTTTGCGCAAGCCTGCTCTAACACTTAGCTGGCTGCGTATGAATTAGGAGGACAATTACCCTCAGCACAGACCCAGTACACTGAGGACAGTCACAGGCAGCCCAAATAGATTTTTTTTCCCAAATGTTTTTGGAAAGGCCCACTGCCTATATTCAATAAATATGTCTTTTGTCCCTGCCTCACTACCACTACTGGCCCTGGACTATGTATAATTACTGCAGGGCGCAATGCTCTGCACGGCCGATATACAAAAAAAAAAAAGTGCAACACTGCAAAAAGCAGCCTCCACACTACTACACACGGTTAGATGTGGCCCTAAGAAGGACCGTTGGGGTTTTTGAAGCCTAAAATAACTCCTAACGCTCTCCCTATAGCAGCTCCGGCACCAGCAGCACTGTCCCTGATCTCTGTCAGAATGCATCTGTGGCGAGCCGCGGGAGGGGCCGATTTATATACTCAGGTGACACCTGATCTCCCCAGCCACTCACTGCAGGGGGGTAGTATAGGGCTTGAACGTCGCAGGGGGAAGTTGTAATGCCTTCCCTGTCTTTCTATTGGCCAGAAAAGCGCGCTAACGTCTCAGAGATGAAAGTGAAAGTAACTCGAACATCGCGTGGTACTCGTCACGAGTAACGAGCATCTCGAACATGCTAATACTCGAACGAGTATCAAGCTCGGACGAGTACGTTCGCTCATCTCTAACAGGAAGCCAACTTCTGGGAACACCATTCTGCATGCGGCCATCCTAGTCACATAGTTAAGGCAATACCGACAGGAGAGTTTACGAGGGCTAAAAGAGCCTGCTCCAATCCAATCATGTTTGATATGAAAAAGAAGGAGATTTATCAGAGACTGCAGAAACGAGGGTATGAAAAAATCCATCATGAATAAATCATACAATAAGGTTGATGCCATTACAAGAGACAATTTATTGGAGGATTAAAAAAAACAGATTACATTAAAAAAGAAGAACAGGGGTTTAGTTTTTTCAACATCATATAATAATGATTTTCATAATGTTATTTAAAAACTTTTTTACAGATTCTTACCAATTTTAAGACAAGACGAAATCATTAGTGACATACTAGATGAAGGCATCTCAGTTGTTTCAAGAAAAAAATAAAAATCTGGGAGATATTGTATTTTCCAGTTTGTATGTCTCCAGTAAAAAAAAACAAACCATTGGCTAACATACAGAGGTTTTTACAGATGTGGAAATTCTCATTGCAGTGTTTGTCCCTTAGCTTTAAAAAAAGATACATTTAGTAATAGTGAAGGTAATAAGGACTTCAATATTAGAAGCTTCATAAACTGCAGTTCTGAAAATGTTATATATATATATAATAAAATGTACAGCATGTAATATTCGCCATGTGGGGTGTACAAGAAGAAAAATTAAAAAGCGCATTGCAGAACATGTCAGACAAATAAAAAACACTTATCCGAATAGTTCAGGAGGGATTAAACATTTCCTAGAAGCACATCCAGGTGATATAAGAAATTTAGCTTTTTTTGGCATAGAAAAAGTCAGAAATTCCGGAAAACAACAGGTAATCCAAGAAATGGTTTTAAAAACAGAAGCTCGAGCAATTGCCCTTAGCGAGTATACTCGCTCATCACTATTATTTATATATTGTTATTAATTGAGACTAGTATATTAAGTTGTATATGTTGCTGGAGAAATCTTAGCAACAGTTTAATGAAATTGGAAATTCTAATGTGTTTTTCTATCTACATGTAAGGGGAGATACAGGTGTTTTTGCTATGGGAACAGCGGACACGGCATTCTCTACCCATGTGAAGAAGCAAGGGTTAAATTACAGGTGTGGTTTTTTTTGTATATATTCTTTATTTTTCGATTAGAAAAAGGGGAGAGGGTTACAATCAAAAATGGGGAAATCAGTGAATAATCACAAAATAAAGCAATCAATCAATACATAAAAAGGAACAGCGACAGCTCTGTTAAACATGTACTGAGAAACAGCAGAAGAAGGAAATTAATTCCGTAGGAAATAAGTCATTAATATGGCGGCATCAGACAAAAAAACAGAGAAGGCTCAGCAATTAGGGGACAGCACTAGGTTGTGGGAGTGGGTCGAAGTCTCTACGTGTAAAAGAGAGCCAGGTGCTCCAGAGATCTGCGAACTTCTCTAAGCCTCCTATCCGTCTGGATCTGACTCTCTCAAAAGAGCAGATATTGTTCACCTCTTTATACCATTCCAAGATGGAGGGGACTGTATTGTCTCTCCAATATCTGGGAATTAATATCTTAGCCGCGTTTATGAGAAGTGGGAAAACAGATTTGTGTTCAATTTGAAGGCCTGTGGCATTCAAGTTTAACAGAACTATCTCAGGCATAAGGATGATATTAGATTTGAGGATTAGGCCTAGTAATTTCTGGACCTCTTCCCAGAAAGGTTGTAGAAGTGGACAAGTAAAGCAAATGTGAAGGTATGATCCAATACCGACTGAACATCTCCAGCATTGCGGGGAGTAACCTGGATGTATTTTGTTGAGTAAGACTGGGGTCTTATACCATCTAGAGATGATTTTATAGTTCAGTTCTTGGAACCTGGTAGAGGTAGAGGACGAGTGAGACCTAGATATGATATCTCTGATCTCATCTATGGTAAAGATAGTATTTAACTCAGATTCCCAACGGGAGATGAACAAGGGTTGTTGTTTATTTTGTGTAAGTGCTCTATATATTTTAGAGATAGTGCTCTTGACGGGTTGGGGGTTCCAGAATAATTTGTGAAATAGTAAGTTTTGGTCTGTACCTACAATATCTGGGGCATGCAGCACAGCTGAGTCCCTAATGACGTCCAAGTCTTCGCTATTGAATAGAGCATCCCCTAGGTGGTTTAGAAACTGTAGATCCTGGGGCACAGACTTGTCCTTAAATAGGTCCCCACATTGCAATGTCTTTAAATGGGTGTCCCTCATGATTTTCTGTTTTAGCGCTCTGAATTTATTAGGGATTAGTGCGAGAACTGGAGTGTAGCGGCTAATCTGGGGTACTAAATTATGCTTCTTGTTTGCCTTATGCCATAACCTTAGTGTTAGTTGGGTGAGAGGATGCCCTTCAGTTTAACTTTATTATATGGGTTGGACCAGGTTAGTAGTTTCTGATCTTTGTTTAGTGAAGAAAGTTCCACTTCCACCCAAAGTTTAGGGGTTGTTTGACGAGTCAGGTCCACCCTGCAGTTCAGGTGTGAGGTGATCCAATACAGTTTAAAATCCGGGAGCCCTATTCCGACATTTCTTTTGGCTTTGACAAGGGTTGCATGATTAGCCCTAAGTCCTTTTCCCTGCCATACAAACTTTGTGGTAAGGCTTTTGAGTTTGGCGAAGAAAATATGTGATTTCTATTGGAAGCGTTTGGAGGACGTATAGTATTTTTGGCAGGTAGATCATTTTAATTAGTTTTTTTCTGCCAAACCAGGAAATCAGCAGAGAGCTCCAGGAGACAAGATCTTTCTCCATCCTCTCAAGTAGTGGCACAAAATTTAAATTGTAAAGATCCACAGTGTTCCCGGGTAGGCTTGCCCCTAGGTATTTGATTTGTTTGCTTGAGTTTTTAAATGGCAAAATTTAGATATTTCTGCCCAGGAATCGTGTTTAATTTTTATATTTAGTAATTCTAAATTTGAGGGATTTAATTTGAAGTTAGAAAGCTGACCAAAGTTCTTGAACTCCTGCAGAATATGCGGGATTGCGGTTTTGGGATCGGGGAGAAAAAACAACATATCGTCTGCATATGAGGCCGACTTGTGTTCTCTGGAGCCGCATTTCATACCCATAATTTTTATTGTTTTGCCCGATTTTTTCCAGGAAGGTTTCCATAGTTAAAATGAATAATAGAGGGGATACAGGGCAGCCCTGTCTGGTTTCATTCCTAAATCAGATTGTAGGGGAAAGATCAGAGTTAATTTTGATTCTGGCCGAGGGGAAGGAGTACAAGGCCATGATCTTGTCAATGAAAATTTTTTGGAAGACAAATTTTGAGAGGGACATTCGCAAAAATAGCCAGTCAACTCTATCAAAAGCCTTTTCGGCGTCTGTAGTAAGAAGGGCTAGTGGAGATTTGTTATGATGAGCTAAATGTATCAGGTTCAGTACTTTTAAGGTGTTATCCTTCGCTTCTCTATTCGGCACGAAGCCCACTTGCTCAGGGTTAATCAATTCGGGCAGGATCCCTTTTATTCTGTTAGCCAAGATTTTAACGTATATTTTGATGTCGTTATTAATTAGGGATATGGGTCTATAACTGCTACATAGCGAGGAGTTCTTTCCTTCTTTAGGAATTAGTGTGATATGTGCCGTCAGTGCCTCCTTTTGAAAAGGATTTCTAGCAGTAATGGAGTTAAAATAGTTAACTAGGTATGGGATAAGGGTCTCTTTGAAAGTTTTGAAGTATAAGGATCCGAAGCCATCAGGACCAGGACTTTTCCCATTCGGGGCTGAATGAATACATTCCTCCACTTCCCGAGGGGAAATTGGTTTGAGGAGGGGTTGTGTTTCGCTTTTAGATAAATTGGGGAGTTTGACCGCATCTAAGAAGTTGCGTATTTTTTGCTGTTTAATTGATGAAGACTCTACAGGGTTTTGAATGTTGTATAAATCAGAATAGAACACATGAAAAATGTTTGAGATCTCTGATATTTTATGGTGTATCGCATCATTTTTATCTTTTATTTTAGGAATGAATGTTTTTGCATTCTGTGTTTTAATTAGGGCTGCAAGCTTTTTCCCACACTTATCCGAGAGAGCATAATGCTTGTATCTTGCGAAAAAGAGGTATTTTTCGGATTTTTTATTTAAAAGGTTAAATAATTGTTTTTCATATTTGGGTAGGACATTCTTCTTATTACATGCTTCTATATTTTTTATCTGTTCAATGAGAGAGGTGATCTCTCTCTCTTTTTCCTTCTTTTTCTTTGCGCCTAATTCAATAAAAAGGCCCCTTATTACTGCCTTATGAGCCTCCCAAAGGGTTGTGGGATTGTACGGGTCCCGTGCGTTCTCCTCAAAGTAGTGCCGTAGGCCTTTTTGTATGTATTGAATGTCTTCTTTACTCTTTAATAGGTTGTCATTCAATAGCCAATTGGACACGGATCTCCTTTTGGGGGATATAGTCATTTTTAAGAAAATCGGGGCATGGTTGGAGTACAGAATAGAATCATAGAAAGTTTGGGTGATTGAGTCTAGTAGGGAGTGCTTAACAAAGAAATAATCTACTCTCGAGTATTTCTTATGAAGCGGGGAGTAAAAAGAAAAATCCTTTAAGTCTGGATTGAGAAGTCTCCAAGGGTCTACTACACGGAGATCAGCTAATAATTTTTTTATTTTTTTCGTTTTAGAGAATGGGACCACTGAGGAACCATTAGATGTGTCCAGAGTGGGACTGAACAGCACCTTAAAATTCCTACCCATAATTAGATCCCCCTCCGAGAATTCTTGCAAATGTTTGGTGACATTAGTGAAAAAGGCATCTTGGTAAGAGTTAGGAGCATACAGATTAGCTAAGCAAAATACTCTATCCCCGATTAAGCCCTTGATAGAGATAAATCTGCCCTCCGGGTCAGCTAAGACATTTAATGTTTGGAAGGAACTTTCTTATGCAGAACAATAGCTACCCCTCTATGTCTTTTCAGAGGAGTGGTGGCGTTGAACCATTTAGTGAAAGATTTGTTTTTGGTGAGAGGGGTGTAGTTTTTATTAAAGTGGGTTTCTTGGAAGAAGATAATATCCATGCCCTGTTTCTCTAGATAGTGTAGTATTTGGGACGTTTTTTGTGGGATATTGATCCCTTTTACATTAAAAGGTGCATATCAGCCATAGATAAATTGACATCCGCAGAGCTGTCTTTGTTAGACCAGAAACAGTAGAACACATTATAACCTTTTGCTGCTGGACCGGATTTGGGAGCGAAGTCCTATCCGGAGCCAGATTATCGAGCAGGAATTAAAGGAGTTGCAGGGACGTGAGGTGGCACAGGGGGTTCGCGACTCCCATCGTAGTCTGTAAATTCTGTTAATAAAACGTTTAAAGGAAAGCAGAAGCATATAAATTAAGCCAAAAAGGAAGCAAACAGTGAGACCGAAAAGAAGATGAAACACCACCAAACACCATCTAGTCGTGTATCTGGTGTGGCGCTCAGGTGTTGTCATTAGGAAGTCCTCTTCCCGAGGGTTTGAATAAGCCCATGTTTTGAGTGCGAGATTTCTTGGCTTTGCGCGGTGTCACTGATGACCAGTTCTCGCAGGATGGGAGAGTAGGCAGGTTTAAGAGAACATCAGCAGTAGTCCAATCCGGTATCTGAATGTGGCTAAGGTCCAGTTTGGATAATACATGGGGAAGATCCTCGGGAATTCTGATGGTCCATGTTCTGTTAGCCCCAGATATCGCCAGGCCAAAAGGAAACAACCACTTATAGACTATAGCTTTGTCTCTTAAAGCTTTGGTGAGAGGTTGAAGTTGTCTTCTGAGGTCAAGAGTCAATCTGGATAGGTCTTGGAATATCATAAGCTCTTTGTCGGCATATTCTATCTTTTTAGCTAGTCTAGCTTTGTATAGGATCTCCTCCTTAATTTTGAAGCTTTGCAAGCAACATAGTATGTCCCTTGGCTTATCTGCATTAATTCATCTCAGTCTGAAGAGGATGAGCGCTCTCCATGCCCAGGTCAAAGTCCTCGGGTTTATTCAGGAGCTCTGTGAAGATAGCTGATAACACTGTTGGTGTTTCTTTATCCGAAACAGATTCAGGTATTCCCCTGACTCGTATGTTGTTTTTCCTTAAGTCATTTTCGAGGTCATCAATTTGTAATTTCTGGAAATACGATTCTCTTTGTTTGTCAATGAGAATCTCCGTCACCCTCTCGGAGTGCTGCACCACTTGAGTGTAAGTGTCCTCTAGAGTTTAAACTCTTGAGTAGATTTGTTTGATGTCTTTTCTCAACTCTGAGATTTCTTCTTTAATTGTCTGAACTTTTGCGCTCTCACACTAACCTGCTAAGGCCCGCGGCCCGCTGCCTCGTGTTATGTGGCCCGACGCCGCTCACCACTGAAGCGATTACCAGCTGGGGTGCCACGGCTCCCCGCTGGTAATCGCACTGTTGCCACTGATCCCGGCGCACACTGACGTCAGTGTGCAGCCAGGATCCTCCTCCCCGAGTCCCCTGCTCATTAGTTCCGCAGGAGAGGACTCGGGGAGGAAGTGTGCCGGGCTACACACTGACTACAGTGTGCGCCAGGCTCAGGGCAAGCAGAGAGGGAGCGACACTGACAGCAGGGAGGAGGTAAGTATATCGTTGGGGAGCTGCTTATTACTGCGGGGGGGGGGGCTGCTTATTACTGAGGGGTGGGGGCTGCCTATTACTGGGGAGGGTTGCTTATTACTGGGGGAGACTGCCTATTACTGGGGGGGGGACTGCCTAATACTGGAGAGGGCTGCTTATTACTGGGGGGGGCTGCTTATTACTGGGGGGGCTGCTTATTACTGGGGGAGACTGCCTAATACTGGAGAGGGCTGCTTATTACTGGGGGGGGGGCTGCTTATTACTGTGCCATGATGAGTAAGGGAAGATTTGAACACCTAATGAACTTTCTGAGTATTGATGACAAGTTGTTAAGTGTTCTAAGGGCTACAGACATGTTTGCACCTTTTCATGAAATATGGGACCAGACAAATCACAATCTTCAAAAGTACTATCTTCCAGGTAGAAATCTGACTATTGATGCGCAATTGATTCCATTCCAAGATCGCTGTTGATTTTTCCAGTGCATGAGTTCAAAGCCAGCAAAATATGAAATAAAGATCTTCTGGATATGTGACTCCAGCAACTTTTACCCACTGAAAGACTTACCCTACTTAGGTTAAGAAGGCAAAGGGAGGGGGAAAATTTTGCATTCTAGGTGGTGAATTAATTGGCAATAGGGTACTTCTGTGCCCATTTAAAAATTACTATGGACAATTTCTTTGTACCATGCATCTTGCTGACTACTTGCTGAAAAACAGGCCAACACTGGTTGGCACGGTGTGTCAAAACAAGACTTTTATACCAAAGGAATTTCTTCCCAGCAAACACAGGGCAGGAAAACGTTCTCTTTTCGATTTCGCAAGAGACTACTCCTTAGTGTCCTATGTGCACAAAGCAGGAAAGAGTGTTGTGTTTCTCTCCACAATGCACCGCACCTCTGAGGTTATTGCAGAAGACTCTTGCAAACCAGAAATAATTCTTCATTACAGAAACACAAAAGGAGGTGCCGATACTCTTGTAAAGCATGTACATACCTACACTTGTAAAAGAAAAACAAGGAGATGGCTACTCACAGTATTGATGAACTGCACTGAAGTAGCTGGAGTTCCATCATATGTGGTCATTTCTGCTATGCGTGAACATACCCGAATGTGACTGATATTAATGCAGTATTTCAGTATTTGGGGCTACATTTCTAATTCCTCCCGAGTAGTACGGTATGTAGTACTGCCCTGTACTGTAGAGAGGTGCCACTAGACAGCCAATCAGTTCATGCACTGCAGTTGTTTTACCAGTGAAATGTCTGTGCTTATTCGTTAGCTCTTCCAGTCTATTGCAAATGCCATAGATCCTGACTGTGATGGCGTAATATGCTGAAAATGTTATATATATATATAATAAAATGTACAGCATGTAATATTCGCCATGTGGGGTGTACAAGAAGAAAAATTAAAAAGCGCATTGCAGAACATGTCAGACAAATAAAAAACACTTATCCGAATAGTTCAGGAGGGATTAAACATTTCCTAGAAGCACATCCAGGTGATATAAGAAATTTAGCTTTTTTTGGCATAGAAAAAGTCAGAAATTCCGGAAAACAACAGGTAATCCAAGAAATGGTTTTAAAAACAGAAGCTCGAGCAATTGCCCTTAGCGAGTATACTCGCTCATCACTATTATTTATATATTGTTATTAATTGAGACTAGTATATTAAGTTGTATATGTTGCTGGAGAAATCTTAGCAACAGTTTAATGAAATTGGAAATTCTAATGTGTTTTTCTATCTACATGTAAGGGGAGATACAGGTGTTTTTGCTATGGGAACAGCGGACACGGCATTCTCTACCCATGTGAAGAAGCAAGGGTTAAATTACAGGTGTGGTTTTTTTTGTATATATTCTTTATTTTTCGATTAGAAAAAGGGGAGAGGGTTACAATCAAAAATGGGGAAATCAGTGAATAATCACAAAATAAAGCAATCAATCAATACATAAAAAGGAACAGCGACAGCTCTGTTAAACATGTACTGAGAAACAGCAGAAGAAGGAAATTAATTCCGTAGGAAATAAGTCATTAATATGGCGGCATCAGACAAAAAAACAGAGAAGGCTCAGCAATTAGGGGACAGCACTAGGTTGTGGGAGTGGGTCGAAGTCTCTACGTGTAAAAGAGAGCCAGGTGCTCCAGAGATCTGCGAACTTCTCTAAGCCTCCTATCCGTCTGGATCTGACTCTCTCAAAAGAGCAGATATTGTTCACCTCTTTATACCATTCCAAGATGGAGGGGACTGTATTGTCTCTCCAATATCTGGGAATTAATATCTTAGCCGCGTTTATGAGAAGTGGGAAAACAGATTTGTGTTCAATTTGAAGGCCTGTGGCATTCAAGTTTAACAGAACTATCTCAGGCATAAGGATGATATTAGATTTGAGGATTAGGCCTAGTAATTTCTGGACCTCTTCCCAGAAAGGTTGTAGAAGTGGACAAGTAAAGCAAATGTGAAGGTATGATCCAATACCGACTGAACATCTCCAGCATTGCGGGGAGTAACCTGGATGTATTTTGTTGAGTAAGACTGGGGTCTTATACCATCTAGAGATGATTTTATAGTTCAGTTCTTGGAACCTGGTAGAGGTAGAGGACGAGTGAGACCTAGATATGATATCTCTGATCTCATCTATGGTAAAGATAGTATTTAACTCAGATTCCCAACGGGAGATGAACAAGGGTTGTTGTTTATTTTGTGTAAGTGCTCTATATATTTTAGAGATAGTGCTCTTGACGGGTTGGGGGTTCCAGAATAATTTGTGAAATAGTAAGTTTTGGTCTGTACCTACAATATCTGGGGCATGCAGCACAGCTGAGTCCCTAATGACGTCCAAGTCTTCGCTATTGAATAGAGCATCCCCTAGGTGGTTTAGAAACTGTAGATCCTGGGGCACAGACTTGTCCTTAAATAGGTCCCCACATTGCAATGTCTTTAAATGGGTGTCCCTCATGATTTTCTGTTTTAGCGCTCTGAATTTATTAGGGATTAGTGCGAGAACTGGAGTGTAGCGGCTAATCTGGGGTACTAAATTATGCTTCTTGTTTGCCTTATGCCATAACCTTAGTGTTAGTTGGGTGAGAGGATGCCCTTCAGTTTAACTTTATTATATGGGTTGGACCAGGTTAGTAGTTTCTGATCTTTGTTTAGTGAAGAAAGTTCCACTTCCACCCAAAGTTTAGGGGTTGTTTGACGAGTCAGGTCCACCCTGCAGTTCAGGTGTGAGGTGATCCAATACAGTTTAAAATCCGGGAGCCCTATTCCGCCATTTCTTTTGGCTTTGACAAGGGTTGCATGATTAGCCCTAAGTCCTTTTCCCTGCCATACAAACTTTGTGGTAAGGCTTTTGAGTTTGGCGAAGAAAATATGTGATTTCTATTGGAAGCGTTTGGAGGACGTATAGTATTTTTGGCAGGTAGATCATTTTAATTAGTTTTTTTCTGCCAAACCAGGAAATCAGCAGAGAGCTCCAGGAGACAAGATCTTTCTCCATCCTCTCAAGTAGTGGCACAAAATTTAAATTGTAAAGATCCACAGTGTTCCCGGGTAGGCTTGCCCCTAGGTATTTGATTTGTTTGCTTGAGTTTTTAAATGGCAAAATTTAGATATTTCTGCCCAGGAATCGTGTTTAATTTTTATATTTAGTAATTCTAAATTTGAGGGATTTAATTTGAAGTTAGAAAGCTGACCAAAGTTCTTGAACTCCTGCAGAATATGCGGGATTGCGGTTTTGGGATCGGGGAGAAAAAACAACATATCGTCTGCATATGAGGCCGACTTGTGTTCTCTGGAGCCGCATTTCATACCCATAATTTTTATTGTTTTGCCCGATTTTTTCCAGGAAGGTTTCCATAGTTAAAATGAATAATAGAGGGGATACAGGGCAGCCCTGTCTGGTTTCATTCCTAAATCAGATTGTAGGGGAAAGATCAGAGTTAATTTTGATTCTGGCCGAGGGGAAGGAGTACAAGGCCATAATCTTGTCAATGAAAATTTTTTGGAAGACAAATTTTGAGAGGGACATTCGCAAAAATAGCCAGTCAACTCTATCAAAAGCCTTTTCGGCATCTGTAGTAAGAAGGGCTAGTGGAGATTTGTTATGATGAGCTAAATGTATCAGGTTCAGTACTTTTAAGGTGTTATCCTTCGCTTCTCTATTCGGCACGAAGCCCACTTGCTCAGGGTTAATCAATTCGGGCAGGATCCCTTTTATTCTGTTAGCCAAGATTTTAACGTATATTTTGATGTCGTTATTAATTAGGGATATGGGTCTATAACTGCTACATAGCGAGGAGTTCTTTCCTTCTTTAGGAATTAGTGTGATATGTGCCGTCAGTGCCTCCTTTTGAAAAGGATTTCTAGCAGTAATGGAGTTAAAATAGTTAACTAGGTATGGGATAAGGGTCTCTTTGAAAGTTTTGAAGTATAAGGATCCGAAGCCATCAGGACCAGGACTTTTCCCATTCGGGGCTGAATGAATACATTCCTCCACTTCCCGAGGGGAAATTGGTTTGAGGAGGGGTTGTGTTTCGCTTTTAGATAAATTGGGGAGTTTGACCGCATCTAAGAAGTTGCGTATTTTTTGCTGTTTAATTGATGAAGACTCTACAGGGTTTTGAATGTTGTATAAATCAGAATAGAACACATGAAAAATGTTTGAGATCTCTGATATTTTATGGTGTATCGCATCATTTTTATCTTTTATTTTAGGAATGAATGTTTTTGCATTCTGTGTTTTAATTAGGGCTGCAAGCTTTTTCCCACACTTATCCGAGAGAGCATAATGCTTGTATCTTGCGAAAAAGAGGTATTTTTCGGATTTTTGATTTAAAAGGTTAAATAATTGTTTTTCATATTTGGGTAGGACATTCTTCTTATTACATGCTTCTATATTTTTTATCTGTTCAATGAGAGAGGTGATCTCTCTCTCTTTTTCCTTCTTTTTCTTTGCGCCTAATTCAATAAAAAGGCCCCTTATTACTGCCTTATGAGCCTCCCAAAGGGTTGTGGGATTGTACGGGTCCCGTGCGTTCTCCTCAAAGTAGTGCCATAGGCCTTTTTGTATGTATTGAATGTCTTCTTTACTCTTTAATAGGTTGTCATTCAATAGCCAATTGGACACGGATCTCCTTTTGGGGGATATAGTCATTTTTAAGAAAATCGGGGCATGGTTGGAGTACAGAATAGAATCATAGAAAGTTTGGGTGATTGAGTCTAGTAGGGAGTGCTTAACAAAGAAATAATCTACTCTCGAGTATTTCTTATGAAGCGGGGAGTAAAAAGAAAAATCCTTTAAGTCTGGATTGAGAAGTCTCCAAGGGTCTACTACACGGAGATCAGCTAATAATTTTTTTATTTTTTTCGTTTTAGAGAATGGGACCGCTGAGGAACCATTAGATGTGTCCAGAGTGGGACTGAACAGCACCTTAAAATTCCTACCCATAATTAGATCCCCCTCCGAGAATTCTTGCAAATGTTTGGTGACATTAGTGAAAAAGGCATCTTGGTAAGAGTTAGGAGCATACAGATTAGCTAAGCAAAATACTCTATCCCCGATTAAGCCCTTGATAAAGATAAATCTGCCCTCCGGGTCAGCTAAGACATTTAATGTTTGGAAGGAACTTTCTTATGCAGAACAATAGCTACCCCTCTATGTCTTTTCAGAGGAGTGGTGGCGTTGAACCATTTAGTGAAAGATTTGTTTTTGGTGAGAGGGGTGTAGTTTTTATTAAAGTGGGTTTCTTGGAAGAAGATAATATCCATGCCCTGTTTCTCTAGATAGTGTAGTATTTGGGACGTTTTTTGTGGGATATTGATCCCTTTTACATTAAAAGGTGCATATCAGCCATAGATAAATTGACATCCGCAGAGCTGTCTTTGTTAGACCAGAAACAGTAGAACACATTATAACCTTTTGCTGCTGGACTGGATTTGGGAGCGAAGTCCTATCCGGAGCCAGATTATCGAGCAGGAATTAAAGGAGTTGCAGGGACGTGAGGTGGCACAGGGGGTTCGCGACTCCCATCGTAGTCTGTAAATTCTGTTAATAAAACGTTTAAAGGAAAGCAGAAGCATATAAATTAAGCCAAAAAGGAAGCAAACAGTGAGACCGAAAAGAAGATGAAACACCACCAAACACCATCTAGTCGTGTATCTGGTGTGGCGCTCAGGTGTTGTCATTAGGAAGTCCTCTTCCCGAGGGTTTGAATAAGCCCATGTTTTGAGTGCGAGATTTCTTGGCTTTGCGCGGTGTCACTGATGACCAGTTCTCGCAGGATGGGAGAGTAGGCAGGTTTAAGAGAACATCAGCAGTAGTCCAATCCGGTATCTGAATGTGGCTAAGGTCCAGTTTGGATAATACATGGGGAAGATCCTCGGGAATTCTGATGGTCCATGTTCTGTTAGCCCCAGATATCGCCAGGCCAAAAGGAAACAACCACTTATAGACTATAGCTTTGTCTCTTAAAGCTTTGGTGAGAGGTTGAAGTTGTCTTCTGAGGTCAAGAGTCAATCTGGATAGGTCTTGGAATATCATAAGCTCTTTGTCGGCATATTCTATCTTTTTAGCTAGTCTAGCTTTGTATAGGATCTCCTCCTTAATTTTGAAGCTTTGCAAGCAACATAGTATGTCCCTTGGCTTATCTGCATTAATTCATCTCAGTCTGAAGAGGATGAGCGCTCTCCATGCCCAGGTCAAAGTCCTCGGGTTTATTCAGGAGCTCTGTGAAGATAGCTGATAACACTGTTGGTGTTTCTTTATCCGAAACAGATTCAGGTATTCCCCTGACTCGTATGTTGTTTTTCCTTAAGTCATTTTCGAGGTCATCAATTTGTAATTTCTGGAAATACGATTCTCTTTGTTTGTCAATGAGAATCTCCGTCACCCTCTCGGAGTGCTGCACCACTTGAGTGTAAGTGTCCTCTAGAGTTTAAACTCTTGAGTAGATTTGTTTGATGTCTTTTCTCAACTCTGAGATTTCTTCTTTAATTGTCTGAACTTTTGCGCTCTCACACTAACCTGCTAAGGCCCGCGGCCCGCTGCCTCGTGTTATGTGGCCCGACGCCGCTCACCACTGAAGCGATTACCAGCTGGGGTGCCACGGCTCCCCGCTGGTAATCGCACTGTTGCCACTGATCCCGGCGCACACTGACGTCAGTGTGCAGCCAGGATCCTCCTCCCCGAGTCCCCTGCTCATTAGTTCCGCAGGAGAGGACTCGGGGAGGAAGTGTGCCGGGCTACACACTGACTACAGTGTGCGCCAGGCTCAGGGCAAGCAGAGAGGGAGCGACACTGACAGCAGGGAGGAGGTAAGTATATCGTTGGGGAGCTGCTTATTACTGCGGGGGGGGGGCTGCTTATTACTGAGGGGTGGGGGCTGCCTATTACTGGGGAGGGTTGCTTATTACTGGGGGAGACTGCCTATTACTGGGGGGGGGGGACTGCCTAATACTGGAGAGGGCTGCTTATTACTGGGGGGGGCTGCTTATTACTGGGGGGGCTGCTTATTACTGGGGGAGACTGCCTAATACTGGAGAGGGCTGCTTATTACTGGGGGGGGCTGCTTATTACTGGGGGGGGCTGCTTATTACTGGGGGGGCTGCTTATTACTGGGGAAGACTGCCTATTACTGGGGGGGGGCTACTACTGGGGGGGCTGCTTATTACTGGGGGGGAGGCTGCTTATTACTGGGGGGAGGGGACTGCCTAATACTGGACAGGGCTGCTTATTACTGGGGGAGACTGCCTATTACTGGGGGGGCTGCTTATTACTGAGGGGAGGCTGCTTATTACTGAGGGGTGGGGGCTGCCCACTGCCCTATGTGTGTGCTGCCAGGTGGGGGGGGGGGGATATATTGCCCTATGTGTGTACTGCTAGGACATTCTAAATGTCCTAATTAAATAAGTATGCACTAAACTCCAACACCCTTCATAACCCTGCCCCATATACCCAAAGCTCCGCCCATGTCCCGCCCCACCCTGCTGGGCCTTGTAAAATTGGTCATGCTTGAAGTCGGTCCCTAGTACCAAAAAGGTTGGGGACCACTGCTCTAAAGGATGAGTAAATATAGATTTGGAGTTTGGCCACCAGATGGTGCTGTGGTTCATTTAACTATATACAGATATACTCCAATGGAGTCAAATGTGGTGTGTGTGTCTTGAGAGGACAATCCTAGCCCCTCTGGTGGGCTTTAGCTCTGATCCCCACTTCAATAGAGCTGAGATGGGGGTCCCACGCCAATTTCCACACCTGAGCTTCAAAGCAGGTGTGCTGGGAATTAGTCGCAAGTTTCCCACTGCTTCTTCACTTACACTGCCTGAAGGCAGTGTTATATGTCGTGGCAGAGACTGCAGCTAAAGGCTTGCCACTTTAAGAGAAAACAAAATGGCCACAGCCTCTATATGGAAGCAAGAGCTGCACTTATCTCCAGGTGTGTTCCACCCACTGTGCCCTGCAGTCACCACCGCAGGAGAGTTGTAGGTACGGAGTCGGAACCCGTGGACCTAGCCCAGCGGGAAGCGTCACCCCCAGTGGGTATGAGATGCAATGAGGTTGGGGCCGCCGGCGGGAGTGAGCTTAGCAGATGTTGCAGCGGGAGCGCGGCTCCACAGGCTGTCGGAGCCTCCTCTCGGCGGGCGGGCGGGGGATTAACTTGTGCCGCTTACCGCTCTCTCCTGTGTGGGCTTCCAGGGAGGGTCCCTTTCTGATGCCTCTGGATGTGGTCTCCGTCTGGGTAGGCCGCGAGCGCCCGCTGCTGTGTTGGGCCTTGGCTCCTTATCGCTTTCTGCCACAGGAGGACCTCCAGATGTAATCTTCAGACACTGGGTGGAGGTTCCGACAGGCCACTGGGTGCTTTTCTAGGGATTCCACCTGCTTTAACCCCTGAATTAGGGTAAAAAACAGGGTCTCTGTGGAGGAGCGAAGAAACGTGCATCCTCTCCCTGTGCTTGCTAGGCCACGCCCCCACAGGTGTGTTTTTAAATTGGAAGTGTTTTAAAGGAAGGAGAGGAGTAAATGCAGATGAGGTGAACAAGGTTCCGTGAGAACTGAAACGCGTTCTCCTGCGCTTTTATCCTGTATATGAGCACATTCTGAAATAAAGCAGTGACTAAAACTGTGACTGGGCGGTGTGGAAGGCAAAGAAAACTACCTGTGCTTACAGAGTGGAAGCAGAGAACAGCAAGCAAGGTGGGGCTGCTATTTCTTTATACTGTGATAGTATTGAAAAAATTGTCGAGTACACCGATTTGGAAGAGGAAATTTCTAAAGTAAAAAATTAATAGTTCGTGTGACAAAAATTGGATTCAATAGAAATTTGAACCCTGATTGAACTGCTGATCACTGCCGGTCACCTGAAAACCAATTCCTAAAATGTCCGTATTCTGTGGAGCACGATATGCAGTCCACCAATTTTCTGTGCCATGATGAGTAAGGGAAGATTTGAACACCTAATGAACTTTCTGAGTATTGATGACAAGTTGTTAAGTGTTCGAAGGGCTACAGACATGTTTGCACCTTTTCATGAAATATGGGACCAGACAAATCACAATCTTCAAAAGTACTATCTTCCAGGTAGAAATCTGACTATTGATGCGCAATTGATTCCATTCCAAGATCGCTGTTGATTTTTCCAGTGCATGAGTTCAAAGCCAGCAAAATATGAAATAAAGATCTTCTGGATATGTGACTCCAGCAACTTTTACCCACTGAAAGACTTACCCTACTTAGGTTAAGAAGGCAAAGGGAGGGGGAAAATTTTGCATTCTAGGTGGTGAATTAATTGGCAATAGGGTACTTCTGTGCCCATTTAAAAATTACTATGGACAATTTCTTTGTACCATGCATCTTGCTGACTACTTGCTGAAAAACAGGCCAACACTGGTTGGCACGGTGTGTCAAAACAAGACTTTTATACCAAAGGAATTTCTTCCCAGCAAACACAGGGCAGGAAAACGTTCTCTTTTCGATTTCGCAAGAGACTACTCCTTAGTGTCCTATGTGCACAAAGCAGGAAAGAGTGTTGTGTTTCTCTCCACAATGCACCGCACCTCTGAGGTTATTGCAGAAGACTCTTGCAAACCAGAAATAATTCTTCATTACAGAAACACAAAAGGAGGCGCCGATACTCTTGTAAAGCATGTACATACCTACACTTGTAAAAGAAAAACAAGGAGATGGCTACTCACAGTATTGATGAACTGCACTGAAGTAGCTGGAGTTCCATCATATGTGGTCATTTCTGCTATGCGTGAACATACCCGAATGTGACTGATATTAATGCAGTATTTCAGTATTTGGGGCTACATTTCTAATTCCTCCCGAGTAGTACGGTATGTAGTACTGCCCTGTACTGTAGAGAGGTGCCACTAGACAGCCAATCAGTTCATGCACTGCAGTTGTTTTACCAGGGAAATGTCTGTGCTTATTCGTTAGCTCTTCCAGTCTATTGCAAATGCCATAGATCCTGACTGTGATGGCGTAATATGTTGAATGTTTTATCAGTAGACAACATATTTTGAAAATATTGTGACTTGAGGGTGTGATGTAATGATGCTAGTAGATCATCACCCATCTTTCTGTATCAATCTGCCATCTTTCAGGTCTGGGGAAGGTTGAGTTGATCTAGACAGAGGGTTAAAGGGGTTGTCCCACGACAGCAAGTGGGGTTAAGCACTTCTGTATGGCCATATTAATGCACTTTGTAATATACATCGTGCATTAAATATTGGCCATACAGAAGTTATACACTTACCCCCTCCTGGTGCTGGCGTCCCCGTCTCCATGGCGACGACCAAACTTCTTCTCTGGTCGCCGCAACAGTCGCACTTGCGCAGAGAGGAATCCTCTTCTAGAGGGTCCGGGCTCACGAGCTGCGTCCTGGCTCCTCCCCCTTCACAGCGTCATCGCGTAGCTCCGCCCCGTCACATGGTGCCGATCAGCCAAAGAGGTGGCTGTAATCGGCAGTGAAGCTCAGACTGGAGAAGAACATGCACGGTGCACCATGGGAGAAGACCAGCGGTGCAACTTGGGAAATGACGGCGGCCATCTTGGAAGAAGATTTTTATCACTTCATGAAACAGCTTCATGGTGAGTAGAAATGCTCTAGAAAACCAATTTACATGGGTAGCTTGTGATGCTTGCTTAACATGGGGGACTGGGGTGTGAAAATGTTTTCGTTTTGGCCGCAGGACAACCCCTTTAAGTGTATATTCTGCCAAGCAAAGCTCATCAATATTCATTCCACTGCCATTCACACATGTATCAGAGGGAGACTCTGATGTCGCTTCCTCTTTCTTGGTCCCGAAAGAAAGCACTTTAATGTGAGGGTAACGAAGTTATCAAGTTACAAGGCAATATCAATTTCTATATCCGGCAACTATTTGTCTCCCATCCTGTGTTCAATGTACATAATCCAGACATTGCAACACCCAGCTTTGATAGTGTATGAATGACAGAAGGAATTAATAACGGGGATTATGCATCATTTGAATGTCCCAGCCCAGCTTGATCCAAGGAACTGGAAATAAGTCGACCCTGCGGTCTTCCCCTTGGCGCGGTACGTCACAGGTAAGTGACTGTCAAACCCGTAAACCCCATATCCGTGACAGAGGGTATTACAGATATGTCTGTAAAAGACAAGCAATGCCTGCAATGATAGCGACCCACCTAAATTAAATCTAAAACATATAAATATATTAAAGTAAGCCTAAAATAAAACACAAAATGCAGTGCTAAAATCATAAGCATAGGTGGACATAATACACACAATTAACTGCAATGAGAAAGGCTGTAAAAAAGTGGGATTTTCCCCCAAAAAGCAAAAGTTGATGAAAGATTTAGGAACATTTTGAGCACATTTCAGCTGTGGAACATCTAGTACTATAGCCATTATTTGGCAGAGACAACCTTCATTATTATAAGGTAGAGTACAGTAAGTCTGGCTTGTGTCCATTATTTAGTTTTGAACGTGTAGAGGCAAGACAAGCTGAAGAGAGCAACCTGCTTGTGTTTAGCAGCTCAAATAAATTAGACCAGTCATTTATAAAAGACAATCAGAGAGAGAGAGAAAAGCAATGTGTCTTAAGGGAAGCAATTTCTGAAACAAAACTTTTTCCATGGTCATCATCCAGTTAAGTGTCACAGCGGACATTTATAACTGCTATTTTACAAAAGGTCAAGACCAAAAAAAAAATGAAGTTAAAAAGAAAAAAACAACATTAAACTGTATTTAGGATGAGAAATTTATTCCAAGCAAAAAATAGCAAGCGTCCTGTTAGAAATAACTGTTTTTGGAACTGCAAAATATAGTTAAAGATAACTCATAGAGGCAAAATAATGATTGATTAGTACCATGCTAGGTTATGGCCAAGTTTAGAAATAAACATCATTTTCACTTTGTTTCAGCTTTTTACTTTTTTTGCACTCAGAATGGACTAGCCCACTAGGGCACCAAGAGTCCTTATGTGACCTTAGGCAAGAAGTACGCAAAGAGGGGTTATTGGTTAAAGGGGTTGTCCCGCGCCGAAACGGGTTTTTTTTTTTTTTCAACCCCCCCCCCCCCCCCCCCGTTCGGCGCGAGACAACCCCGATGCAGGGAGGTAAAGAAAGCTTAACGGAGCGCTTACCTTAATCCCCGCGCTCCGGTGACTTCAATACTTACCGCTGAAGATGGCCGCCGGGATCCTCTGTCTCCGTGGACCGCAGCTCTTCTGTGCGGTCCATTGCCGATTCCAGCCTCCTGATTGGCTGGAATCGGCACGTGACGGGGCGGAGCTACACGGAGCCTGCATTCTGCACGAGCGGCTCCATAGAAGAATGCAGAAGACCCGGACTGCGCAAGCGCGGCTAATTTGGCCATCGGAGGGCGAAAATTAGTCGGCTCCATGGGAACGAGGACGCTAGCAACGGAGCAGGTAAGTAAAAAACTTTTTATAACTTCTGTATGGCTCATAATTAATGCACAATGTATATTACAAAGTGCATTAATATGGCCATACAGAAGTGTATAGACCCACTTGCTGCCGCGGGACAACCCCTCTTCACAGCTTATGTCCAGTAATATTGTACAGCTGCAGGCTCCTGTAGAACTAAGGAAGAGGAAATATAATGTGAGAGGCTATTGGTTGGCTTGACAATTCCTCCTGGACGGCATTGGAGTGTTAGTCATTAGAGGGCACTATCTTATTAGGGCACTCTATGTGTCGGGGCAATGTATGGGAGCACTTTACAAGAGCAATGTATGAGGATATAATTTTGCAGCGTGTGACACTTGGAGATGTCTAATCACTGGGATTGGCATCTTCTGTGTGAGATGGTCGGCACACAAAGCAATTTCACTCTTGCACAATGGGCTCTGGTTCACCAGCAACCAGCTTTATTGTGCATTACTCAGCACAGCAAGAACACTTCACATACTAAAGTACAATCCAAAAACAAGTCCTAGTCCTGTCTAGCCACTGACTACAGTACATTCAACTTCCCTAGCGGATGAGGGTGCAGGTCTATAGCCTGCCTCCTCAAAACCTCAAGCAGGTTTGCTACCACCCTCCTTGGTGCCTGTCTCCATGAGATTAGCATTGCCTATTTTTCCCAGACTGGAGCCAGGACTGAGAGGCTTGCACCTGCTTTAAAGAGCCCTCCTGGGCAAAGCATTATTAGCCTAATTGGTTGGCTCCAAAATATGAAATGTCTTTAATTAGGCCCTCTAGTGGCCACTTCAGTAGCTGCCCTACTACAAGAGTCTCTGCAACACTGATGTGAACAAGCCCAAATTGGAAAAAAAAGAAGGAAAATGATTATTTTGGAAAGAAAAAAACCAAGGTAGATCCACTCTTACAGCTAGCTCACACTAATGCTATGGGCTCCGTTTTCCTGCTCCATTTTGGGGACAGAAAAATAGAACTTATTGGTTGAATTAAACTGTCATATAACAGAACCAAATGGTGCCAAATAGACCCCATTGACTATAATGGGGTCAGTTTTGTTTCTGAACGTCCAGCTGGCATTTTATAGTACAAAATAATGCTGGTCAAAGTAGTATCTGTAGAATATTTCTGTAAATACAGGACTCGTACTAATCATAAAACAATATGGTTTTCATCATACTATAGATCTATGCGTCATTAGTTGTACCGAAGAAACATAAATTTTGCTAATGAGAAAGAACCAGAGAACAAATGTCTACTTCATTTGTAATTCATAAGGATGTGTCTGTTACTTACCAACATTATTTCTAACAAATCATAAGACAAATCTTCACATGTTGTCAAAGTTGTGCGTATGGGACCTGTGGTTCTACAGGATTCCTTGTGCACACCTTCACAGGTAGGGGTTAATTGAGCTGGCTGCATGTGGTATTCACCAGCCAATCCCCCTCATCTGCGACAGATAAATACCAGCAACTCTAGTGAGAGATTGCTGGTCATTGTATGCATCTGTTTATCAGACTCAGAGCTGGTGTTTGCATGCTTGTCTATAGTGTGTCTCTCTCCTTCCCTGAAGACAGTTTGGACACCTGCTGTCCCTTCCCTCCTTGTGGTTTCTGGGGTGCATGCGCATGCAGGTTTTTCCTTATTCCTTGGCACGTGCGGCCTCCAGACATCTGATGTTTTATGTGTGCGTCAGATGTCTGGCACTGATTACTGTATCTCAGCATGGTGGCTGACTCTCTTGGACTAGCTATGGTTTACCATCTGTATGCATGTGAGCTCTGGGTGGGGTTCCCATTCTATGTTGTATGCACAACCTTGTATGTTAGTGTGAACAGCGATATGTTTTATATGTCTGAGACATGTGCTCTATGTACAGTCCTGTTCTGTGTGGTATGCCTAACCTTGTATGTTGGTGTGTTACTATGTATGTTGGTGTGGACAGCGACGTGTTTTGTATGTCTGTGCAGGTTGCCAGACATGTTCTTTATGTGCAGTCCTGTTCTGTGCATAGTATGTGTGAACAGTGTCGTGTCCTATGTGTGTCTAGTGCATCTCTCCAGGTTCCTAATCAGGGATAGCCAGGTCCCAAATGAAGACAGTGGGGCCGACCTTATCACAACGATTACCCTGCTTTTAGGTAGTGGTGCCCCACTTTCCCTGATTAGAAAGGGACAGGTATCCTTCCATCATTGCCTGGAGAGGTGTAAGTTGTGAGCGCAAATGCTGTGTGAGTGTTTGCGGTTTTTAAAAGGACACTATCCTGCATCCGCACGGAGGCGTGGCACTTTGATGTGCCCAGCGGATGTAACAGAAGTATAACTTCCACTACACGAGCCGGAAGTCACGTGACCGCGGGGATTCTCTGTTACAGCAGAGCTACAGGGACCTAGCAGACCCCGACAAACTTTGCCAGTGACTATTGTCACTACAATGGCTGTGAATAATTGAGTGCCAGCTCTTAGCCCTAATCTCCTGTTTGGATGGACAACGGGGCCCAAACCGAATAAAGCATCAAACTTTAACTGTCTTTTAACTTTTATGTGATCACCATTATCCATTGGATAACAGTGATCATGTGACCGTGGACTCTTCACCGCGGCCCTTAGTCACTGCTCCAGGCTCTCGGCTATCTTTAGTAGTCAGGAGTAAGGAGATTTTAAATTTCCCATTACCTCCCCAGCTTCTGCGCTTGTGCCCGCCATTTTGGCGATGGGCACATGCGCAAAAGCTGAGGTAATGTCTGTGGATAAATCTGGGGGCTTTAGGTACCTAATTTCAGCTTCCCTCACTGATTTGATCCATGACGGGAGATGAAGCATACTTTTTTCTTTTTTTTTTTTTTCTTTTTTTTACACATTTTTAAAACTTTTACATGATTGCTGTTATTCAATGGATAACAGCGATCATGTAAGTTTTAAAAATGTGTAAAAAAAAACTATGCTTCATCTCCCCTCATGGATCAAATCAGTGAGGGAAGCTGAAATTAGGTACCTAAGGCCCAGGAACCTCAGGTAGCCGACACCATGGAGGTGTCACGTCCAGAGACTGCAGGGTTTTAATCCCCAGAGGAAGCATGTTTTTACGCCCTCGTGGATTAAAGCCCAGCAGGCCAGGACATAAGAAGGCAATTGGCTGGTCCCTAAGGTGTTAAGTGGACGTAATATGACACAGATTCTGCCTGGCAGAAGTGAACATTTGCCCAAGCAACAAGGTTTTATTGGTCAGGTGTTTGAGCCACTCAGCTGCTGGTACCAGCTGGCTCCCAAAACCACCTAGAGCAGGGCAAGAGGTGAAGTAAACACAAATGCGGTGGAAAAGCTCTCCGCCAAGCAAGGGTCAAAAGGGCAGCTGTTTTAGTGCTTAAAATCCCATGCATTTTGTACGGTGTTTCAATATTTTTGTCCACCTATTTTGTTGTTTTTTTCTTGTACTACATCAATTGTTTTGGCACAGGAGTAGCACCTACCACCTACTAATCTTGTAGTGCCTGCCTTTCTGTCTTTTTTTCTGCACTGGTCAAAGTAGTATCTGCAGAATATTTCTGCAAATGTATTCTCTCTCTCACTGACTTTCTGACTGACTGACTCACCACTAATTCCCTAACTTCCCAATGTCATACACACATGAAATTTGGCAGGAACATTCCTTAGTTCCTAAATAGGAAAAGTAAAGGGGTCAAAACTCGATTATTCAATGATAAGTGCAAAAGTATTGCTCCCCCCCTGTGTAATCTACCAAATCTAATGTACCAAATCTAAATAGGAAAAGTAAAAGAATCACAACTTCAAAATTCAATACTAATTGCAAAAGTAAATGCTCCTGTCAGGGAACTGGCGTCCAGACATGTGCAAGTCCCTGAAACTACCCGCAACCCCTGTCCCTACCTACTTACCCCCCTAGGCTAAGCCCTAGGGCCACAACTGGGTGACAGTCCCTAGCCTCACTAGGGATGCAGGGCAGGAGTCAGACTCACAGACAAATACTGAGGAACAAATAAACACAAAGGCAGGGCAGGCAATCCGGGTCGGCAACAGGAAGGAATGCAGTACAAGGGGTCAGGCAAAGTCAAAGTCAAGTCCAAGGCAAGCAAGTTAGAATCAGGGCAGCAATCAAAATAATGTGGGTGTAGCTGAATACCAAATATACACCATCAATCTTCATAAGGAACTGAGCAGTTTAAATACTGTCAGAACCCCTGCCCCAGCAGCTGATTGGGGCGGGGAGCCTGACAGCAGCAAGACCCAGACATAAGACAGCGAGTGCAGAGCATGCTAGTCAGGGTGTCATGGCAACAGGGACGCATCGCGGGATGGTATTCGCTGCACCCTCAGCAACCCAATTACCCAGGCTCCACTCCCAGTGCATGGAAGTGCCCGCTCTGAGCCAGCGTCCGGGACCCTGGCGGCCAGGGGAGGTCACAAGTACCTGGACTTCCCTGCGCTGTACCCCAGCAGCCTGGGTGACAGAGCCCCAGAGAGCCGACGGTCCTGACAGCACCCCTATCTAATGTAACTGGTGTCGTACAAGCGTAAAATTTGTCGCCAGCATTCTTTAGGTCCTAAATAAGGAGAGTGGTAAGGGGGACACATTTTGCAGAGGGACATCGGTACATGCAGCCTGAGAAGAATCTAATACTTCTCTATGTGTATACATATTTTATTCCTTGGTTACTCTAAAGTAACCTTGACTTTATAAAATTTTCCGTGCAAACAACACATAAACACCTGTATCAAATTAGCTCGGGCGAGGCCAGGTATAACAGCTAGTTAACCATAAACAATATTGTTTCCACTATATTATAGAACTATGAATAATTAATTGGACCGAAGAAACAGAAATGTTGCTGATGAGAAAGAACCTGAGGACAAATGTTTTGTTTTGTTTTTTTTTTAATTCTTTATTTATGAATTTTTTTCATTTTTCCAAAATGTTAAATCCCTATTAAATAATGCAAAGAAATTGACAACCTGCAACCCAAACAGTGGTACTAAATTCCCCAACTGGATTAGGACAAAGTGCTAAACCTTAAAGCATGTACAATAAACCCCTGGAGGTGGGCCCATTCAGGTACTACATTTGGTATTGCAAGTGTGAACTGCAATTATGCTTGGTCCCGAATTTTGCAACCCCTATGAAGAGGGAAGAAGACCCTCATTAAATGTTAATCTCCAACCCATCCCTCTCCACACTTCTACCCAATACCCAGCCACCCAATGTACCCTCTATATTCCTCTATTCTCGTAATAGTGACGGAGAGCTTCCTAATTTTAAACAGCTGACTGTGGTGTAACATTAGAACAGCGTAAAATGGAAAAACAAACCATAGGAAAAGAGAAAAAAAGGAAGAAGAGGAAAGAAAAAAGGGAAATCACAATCTAAAACGGAACGGAATAGAAGGGAGGAAGAGTCCATCATAATGCATAGTCTTTCACTTGTCCCCGTATTATTTGGCAGGACCTGCATAGTCTTTCACTTGTCCCCGTATTATTTGGCAGGACCATGGCGTACTGCAGCATCCCTTTCTGAACTGTACTAAGGCCGTAATTCTGCTCTCTAGTGCTCTTATGAGTTGTACATGTTACGGAATTCCAAAGAATCCTGGAATTCGATCCAATAAAACCAGGTTTTCTGAAACTTATCTTGTGTACCTTTTACTGAAGCTGTCAAATCCTCCATCTCCATTATCTCTTAAACCATTGTAAACCACATCTTAATTGAGGAGACACATTCTGCCGCTATAGCCTAGGAATACATGCTCTTGCTGCGTTTACCAGATGGCGCACCACAGGCTTTTTATATGTGGACACAGGTATGTCATTGAGATGCAGCAGGAACAGCGCAGGTGATCTGGGTAGAATGAAGCTTGTGAATTTGGAGGTAATCCGCCATACTTCGAACCAGAAACTACCCAACATTGGGCATTCCCAAAATATGTGTAGCATTGTACCTTGTTCTCCTCCACACCTCCAACACTCAGGGGAAACGGAAGAGAACATCACTGGCAAGCGAGAGGGCAGCCTGTACTGATTCCTGGACTTTGCTAGAGATAGAAGATTTATGTGTGAATGTGTAAATCCTATGTCTCTGCTCTTCTGTGAGTGTAATCGACAGTTCTCTTTCCCAGTTTCGTATGAATGTGGGGGCTATCGAGTCAGGCTTGGCATTCAATAGATTATAAATATGTGAAAGTGTATGTCAAGATGTGTCTTTCCCCAGACATTACTGTTTAAATTGGTTCTTTGGGCGGGTAAAACCTCGGGGTTGGGGAAGGGATGTAAGGAAGTGTTGGAGTTGAAGAATTTGCCATGTTGAAAGGGGGGCTGGAACCGTGACATTGGCTAGGGATTCGACTGAGAGCCAATTTTCCTCTTGTATAAAATCAATAGCCCTGAATTTTTTGTTGTCTAGCCATCTGCATAAACCACCGTTCTCTAATCCCGGTGGAAAGGAGGGGTTTCCCAAAATTGGGAATAGTGGAGAGGGGGCCGGTGAGAGATCCTTTCTCTGAAAGACCCCAAGAGTGGTCTTCAAAGTGGAACCGATTGTGGGGTGATCTTTGACCTCAAGGGGCAAGTCATCTTGTAACCAGGGTAGCACTATTAAGGGCAAGGATGAGGCTCCCCCCTCCACAGACACCCATTGCTTGGTATCCCTGTGTCTGTGCCACTTCACCATGCTCTGTAATTTAGAAGTTTGGTGGTATGCCCTTATGTCTGGAAGACCCAGACCCCCCTCCATTTTAGGCCTTACCAATGTGGCCCGAGCTATTCGAGTGGGTTTATCTCTGCCAATAAATTTGTTCATTAGGGAATTCAGGTGTCTAAAAAATGTTGATGGTATATGGACTGGAAGGGCCTGAAAAAGATAAAGGAGTCTTGGCAGAATGTTCATTTTAAAAATCAAACATCTACCAAACCACGAAAATAACCCATTCGTCCAGGCGTTCAGGTCAGTTTTAATCTTCCCTAGTAACCCCGGATAATTAGCTAAGTAAAGATCCTTTATGTCTGCGGTTAGGTGTATACCTAGATATTTTATGTGTTCTTTGACCCAACAAAATGAGAAGGACTCTTTCAAGAATTCAGGTAGGGAAATATTTATTGCAGCGGATCTTTGGTAATTTATTTTGAAGTTGGACAATTGGGCATATCTTCTAAGTTCGGCTATTAAGTTGGGCAGTGAGACACGTGGCACTGATAGAAAGAACAATAAATCATCCGCATACGCCGCCACCTTGTGCTCGGACCCTCCCATCCATATCCCCGATATGTTAGGGTTGGCACGGACATGTTCTAGAAAGGGTTCTAGGCAAAGGACAAAAAGAAGGGGCGAGAGCGGGCAGCCTTATCTCGTACCATTTGAGATATCAAATGACGGGGAGATATGACCGTTGGTCCTCACCAAGGCTGATGGAGATGTGTAGAGGTTTGAAACCCATAGGATCATATGTGACCCCAGGCCAATGTGTCGCAGGGTTTCCTGCATAAACTCCCAGTCTACTCTGTCAAATGCTTTATTAGCATCTGTGGAAAATAGACATAGTGGGAGGGACATTTTTTTAGCTATGTGACTGAGGTTAATAGCTCTAATGGTATTATCTCTTGCTTAAAGCCTACCTGAACTCTGTATTATCTTTTGGAGTAAGGGGGATAATCTGCTAGCTAATATCTTAGTAAATAATTTGAGACCTACATTCAATAGAGATTGGACGGTAATTTTGACAAAGGGTTGGGTCTTTGCCTTCTTTTGGTATGACTGTGATGTGTGCTTTCAGTGTGTCCTTTGGGAGGGAATTACTGGATGCCACAGAGTTGTATGCCTGTAGGAAATGCAGAGGACAAATGTTAACTTCATTTGTGATTCATAGGGATGGGTTTGTTCCTTACCAACATTATTTCTAACAAATCATAGGACAAATCTTCACATGTGACAGTAATTGTTATCATTGTTGATAATTAATAAATGTTCTCAAGAACTTATATTTGCATAAATCTATGTACAAATGACATAATGGAAACTGCATACATAATGGGAGCATGCGTGCATAACTTTGCTCCAATTAAAGGAATTCTCACTATTCCCAGGAATTATGGATATCCAGGGTACTTTAGTTTTTTTAAATCCCAGTGGTAGGAAGCAACAGAAATCTCCACTCTATTATCCATGGCTTCATGGTGATATTGTTCATTCCCTACAAACAAGCAGTTGCTTATTGATGAACGGCTGCCTGTTTATACATGGTGATAATCTGTTGGTTTTTAGGTGCGCTAAAATTCAAGTGAAGACTCACACCCACTTGCATTTTTTCACATGATATTGCTGCGTTTTTTTAACACAATTGTCAATGGGACTTTCTAATGTAAAAAACGCATCACAAGTTTGTGCTTTGGAATTTTTGTGCGATGTGTTTTTAACATTAGAAAGTCCCATTGACAATCGCGTTAAAAAAACACAGCGATATTGCATTAAAAAAATGCATTAAATTGCATTTCAAAAATGCAGCGATATCAGGGCGTTAAAAAAACGCTAGTGGGTGTGAGCCCTGACTTTGATAGGTGAGCAATTTCTCAATCATTGCCCTGTAGGTGGCTACGTGTACATGGGAGGACTTTTGCCTGAATTCCCTTTTTCCAGTAATTATTCGGGTGATAACTGCCCATGTAACAGTACTAGATAAAAGCTTCTGACTGAGGCCTCTTTCACACAAGCAATTTATCACGGCTATTTTGCCGCAATAAAACACCAGCCGAAGATCTAAAGCATTGGATTGCCCGGGAAAGATAGCGCATACGGTGCACATACTAACTGTCTGCTTTTACATGCATCCTGAAAAGATAGGACACTTGTCCCATCTTTTGCCGGAATACGTAGCCAGTTCTAATAGACTCCTATGGTAGCCTTTGAGAGCCATCACAAAAGGGGAGGGAGGTAGGAGGGAGTTTAGCAGCATCTCATGTTGCTAAAGTCCCTCCTCCTCCCCTTGTCGGTAGCTCCCAGAGGCTGGGGAGAGAGGGCAGGGAAATTAGCATGGCAAGCGCTGCTAAAGCCCCTCCCTTTGCCGGCAGCCTCCATGGGTTTCTATGGGAGCAAATATTGCCGAGATCAGCTGGCAAAGGGAGGGGGAGTGAAGGGGTGAGACTTTACCAGTGCTAAGGTTTCTTCACCTAGCCTACGGAATTCCAGGCTACAGCGCATATACGCTGCGGCCTGGCCAGCTGAATTGACGAGAAAACGCGAGATTTAGCAGCGACTTGGTCGCGGCTGTCTCTCGTTCATGCAATTTTCGGCCACAATTTGTGCGGATGAAAATCGCCATGCCCGTGTGAAAGACCCTCACACAAAGTTTTAATTAACACAACTGACAAATATGCATACGTAGAAGTTAAGTTTCAGTTCACTTTCTTCCACTATTTCTGTTCTATGCTCACAAATATTTCAGCCTTTGCTTACATATTAACCTGTCTTATTCTTAATGCTTAATATTGGAAAAGATGTAAGCGAGTACAAGACATTGAAATGGAAGTCAATTAATCTTCTTATCATTGTTGGTTATTTTGGCTGAATTTAGAAAAATTATCTCTGGTTTTTGGAAAATGATCAGTTTTGTCTTTGCCAAATCCTCTATTTTTATGAATTTTGGGAGAAATAGATGGAAAACCTTAATATTTTGTCCAATTTCAATATATTTTACCATAAAATCTAAAACAGCAGGCACAACTCTTGTTATCTGCTTTTATCTGATTTGCATTGCTGTTTTAACCCCTTCATGACCGACCTATTTTATGCCTTGAGAAATTTTCATAGTCCCATTGAAAGAGCCATATCTTGTTGCCATAGCTGTATGGGGCTTGTTTTTTGAGGGACAAGTTGTATTTTTTACAGGCACCACTCTAGGGTACCTATAAAGTATTTTTATTACATTTTTGTGGGATATTATTTTTTGGGTTTAGTTTTTACAGTGTTCACCATTTGGTAAAAATTACATGATAAGCATTCTAATGTGGATCAGCATGGTTAGGCTTCATTCACACGAGCGTATATCGGCCGTGCTTTTAAACCTGGTCGATAAGCACTACCCCTCTGAATGAATTGATTTACAATGCATCAGTTCAGATGGGCATATTCCCGTGGCCGTCCGAGATAGCGCATAGGAGCACATTTTGGAGCACATTTCGGCAAGGAAAGTCAGTTCAGGAACTTACTTCCTGGCCAAAATACGCGGCAGCTTCCATAGACTCATATATGAGCCTATGGGAGCTGCAGAAGAAGGGAGGTGGGAGGGAGTTTAGCAGCATGTCTGCTAAACTCCCATCCTCTTCCTCCCTCCTCTCTGCCCCTTGCCAGCTGTTTGCAATGGGAAGGGGTGCTAGTTGCTAAGCTCCAGTCCCGTTTCCTCCAATTGCTGGCAGCCGCCAAGAGGCGGAGAGGGGGCAGGAGCTTAGCACACCTAAGCAGAATATAGTGATTATAGGAGATTTTAACTATCCAGGCATTTGTTGGGAATCTCTCGGGTAAAAGTAATGGATCCAACAAATTCTTATCAGCTCTTGCTGACAACTTTATCTTCCAAAAGGTAGAAGAGAAAACAAGGGGATCTGCTATCTTGGACCTAATTCTTACCAACAGCGAGGAAATAGTTGATGGAGTTAGGGATGGCTAGGACCTTATGAGGCAGTGATCATGTAAGCCTTGAATTTTGGATAAAAAGAGGAGGAAGACCTGAGAAAACTCAGACCTCAAGGTTGAATTTCAGAAAGAGGGTAGGAAGAATACAAAAGCTGGATATTCTTAAGGGCAGAAATGTCCAAGAAGGTTGAGAGATATTGCGAAATGAGATTCTCAAAGCACAATGGTTGACAATCCCTAAAAGAAGGAAGAATGGTAAGCATTGCAAGAGACCAGGATGGATGAACGCAGAACTTGAACACATGTTAAAAACAAAGAAAATATGTTTATCAAATTTAAAGAGGGAGGAATATCTAAAGAAGAATATAATGCGGTCTGCAGAAACTATAGGGCAAATATCAGAAAAACTAAATCTAATAATGAACTGAGACTTGCAACAGAGGCCAAAAGCAATAAAAAAGGATTTGGGGGGTATGTCAAAAGCAAAAGAAAAGTCAAAGATACTATTGGATGCTTACACTATGAAAATGGTGAATTTGTTAAAAATTATGTTAAAAAGGCCGAAATTTTAAATTCCTATTTTGTATCTGTTTTTTCTCAGAAAGTAGATGCAACATCAACTGATCTTCCCTGTGCTATTGGGAGAATAAAAGAATGCAGGCTATCTATCTATGAGCAAAGAGATTGTGAGGGAACACTTCGACAATTTAAATTAATTCAAGTCTCAAGATTCAGATGATTTACATCCTAGGATACTAAAGGAAGCAGTGGAGGTAATTGCTGAACCACTCGTCATAATCTTTGAAAATTCCTGCAGAACAGGAGAAGTTCCAAAAGATTGGAAAGGGGCAAATGTTGTCCCTATCATCAAAAAAGGAAAGAAAGTGAATCCAGAAAACTACAGGCCTGTGAGCCTGACTTCTATACCAAGAAAGATCTCTAATAGAGATGAGCAAATGTACTCAGTAAGGCCAATTTCGCAATCGAGCAACGCGATTTTCGAGTACTTCACTACTCGGGTGAAAAGTACTCGGGGGCGCTGTGGGTGAGCGGGGGGTTGCAGAGGGGAGTGGGGGGAGAGGGAGAGAGAGAGAGAGCTCCCACCAGTTCTGCGCTGCTACCCCCCGCTCCACCACGACTCGCCCCGCAGCACAGCGCCCCCGAGTACTTTTCACCCGAGTAGTGAAGTACTCAAAAATCGCAGTGCTCGATTGCGAAATTGGCCTTACCGAGTACGTTCGCTCATCTCTAATCTCTAAGCAAATTATTAAACAGCATGTATGCAAGTACTTGGATAAAAATAGAGTAATTAACTAGAGCCAGCATGGGTTTGTAACACACAAGTCATGCCAGACAAATCTAATTTCCTTCTATGACAGAATCCCCGACTGGGTTGATCAGGGAAATACGCTGGATATAGTATATCTTGACTTTAGTAAAGCATTTGACAAAGTATCTCATACCATACTCATTTAAAAAAATGACCAAGTATGGGATTGACAAGGCAGCTGTTAGGTGGATTCACAACTGGCTGAGTGATCGTATTCAAAGAGTGGTCATAAATGGCTGAACATCCAAGTGGAAAAATGTATCAAGTGGGGTACCCCAAGGCTCTGTCCTAGGCCCAGTGTTTTTCAACATTTCTATAAATGATCTAGAGGAGGGAATTGATGGGAAACTGATCAAATTTGCCAACGACACAAAGCTAGGAGGGATAGCTAACACTAGGGAAGAGAGAGAGAGTATTCAAAAACATCTAGAAATGCTTGAACAGTGGGCGTCGACTAACAGAATGGTATTTAACAAGGAGAAATGCAAAGTCCTACATCTGGGCAAGAAAACTAAAAAAGGACATAGAGAATGGGAGAAATTGGGCTAAGCAGCATACATATGAAAAAGAAGGCTGAGAGGAGACTTAAAGGGGTTGTCCCGAGGCAGCAAGTGGGTCTGTACACTTCTGCATGGCCATAATAATGCACTTTGTAATGTACATTGTGCATTAATTATGAGCCATGCAGAAGTTATAAAAAGTTTTATACTTACCTGTTCCGTTGCTGGCGTCCTCGTCTCCATGGTGCCGACTAATTTTCGCCCTCCGATGGCCAAATTAGCCGCGCTTGCGCAGTCCGGGTCTTCTGCAGTCTTCTATGGGGCTCCGTGTAGCTCCGTGTAGCTCCGCCCCGTCACGTGCCGATTCCAGCCAATCAGGAGGCTGGAATCGGCAGTGGACCGCACAGAAGAGCTGCGGTCCACGGAGGAAGAGGCCATCTTCAGCGGTGAGTAGAGAAGTCACCGGAGCGCGGGGATTCAGGTAAGCGCTCCGGTGAGCTTTCTTTACCTCCCTGCATCGGGGTTGTCTCGCGCCGAACGGGGGGGGGGTTGAAAAAAAAAAAAACCCGTTTCGGCGCGGGACAACCCCTTTAACCCCTTAAGGACCAGGCTGTTTTGTACCTTAAGGACCAGACACTTTTTAGGGATTTTACCCATGTGGTGGTTAAACTGCCCTATTTTTTTTCCTTTAGCTACCAAAGTTATTTTTGCTGCATTTTTTTTCAGTGACATATAGGGCGATTTTTTTTTCATTTTTTTTTCTGTTTTTTAGTTTTATTGGGGGTAAAAAGCTAAAAAAAAAGTTTTTTTTAAATATTTATGGGTATTTTTTAAAATTAGTATATTTATGTTAAAATAAAGTATGGAAACGGGATCCACTATTTGTTTTGGACATTTTGATATCTAATATGTATGGTTTTGGATTACAGGGTACTTACCGTATAACAACGGTTTTGGTTGGCGTCGGTGTTGGGTTATTTTCTTTGTTATGTATATATTGTTGTTTTATTCTGTCATTTTGTTTTACTTGTGTATGTAATTATGTTTTTTTTTACTATCTATGTCCCCCATGATGTCATGTAAGACCTCTGGGGGACATTCACATGTTTTTGTTTTTATTATTAGACACTTTCACACTATAGCTGGGACATCCATAGGAGCCCCAGATACAGGGGAAAATAACCCCTGTAGTGACATTAGTCACTGGCAGAGCTGGCCAGGGTCTAGTTTGACCTTGCAGCTCTGTTGTAGCTGGGAACCCTGGCGGTCATATGACCCCCTGACTCCCGTAGTGGAAGTTGCACCTCCGATTACACTTTTTAATCCCTGACGTAATTTTACTGTCAGCTGAGCTCTAAGGCCAGGACCAGGTGCCGTATATTTACCGTGCTTGGTCCTTAATGGGTTAATAGCTGTCTACAAATATCTGAAGGGATGTCACAGTGCAGAGGGATCAGCCCTATTCTCATTTGCCCAAGGAAAGACTAGAAGCAATGGGATGAAACTGAAAGGGAGGAGACACAAGTTAGATATTTGAAAAAACTTTCTGACAGTGAGGGTGATCAATGCGTGGAACAGGTTGCCATGAGAGGTGGTGAGTTTTCCTTTAATGGAAGTCCTCAAACAAAGGCTGGACAAATATGTGTCTAGGATGATTTAGTGAATCCTGCACTGAGCAGGGGGTTGGACCAGATGACCCTGGAGGTCCCTTCCAACTCTACCATGCTATGATTCTATATGCGCTGGACCCAGGCCATCTAAACAGGTGCACAAACAGCAGATTTGTGCGCTTGTTTACGCGATTTTCAGTTACGCTGTAGCCGAGACCCAGCAAACTGAAAATCGTTACGCTTGTGTGAAAGACCCTTTAGTACAATTAAAAAACAAAGATGGGCAATACAGCTCGCCACATACAGATCATACAAATAAGGACCCTTTCACACAAGTGTGTTCATGCAGCTAAGTTACAAGACCAAACAAATCACATCTATTAGAACCAATGGATCTCTATGGAAATGTTCAGATAAAAAAAATTTAAGCATGTAAAAAAAAAAAAAAGAATTGTATCTAAAATTATAACAAATGTGTGACTGAAATTCCCTGCTGCTGGAAAACATAGAACCTGACCTATCCTTGGTGCACACTGCACAGGAGTTTCCATAGACTACTATGGCAGCTGGATAACAAGGGAGGGGAAAGGAATTTAGCTGTGTCCAAAACTCAGAAAAGAAGACCGTTGTCTGTAGTTTAGACAGTAGAAGTCATTAGAAGGATTTCTAGCGACCGAGGGAATTCCGAACAGTAGCACATTTTTTCCTGCAACATGCAGCTCCCGATCAGCTTAACAGATAATTGCTACAGATAATAACATACATTCACATGTTTTTTTTTTGTACAGGATGTTTGCAAATATTTGAGTTATTGCAGTTGAAAATGTGAAAAAATAAACTTTTTCCAATATCGTCCCAATTTTGGCACTTTTAATAAATATACACAAATTCTATCGGTCTATTTTTACCACTTCAATGAAGTACAACATGTGGCGCTAAAACTATCAAAATCATTGGATATGCAAAACGTTTACGGAGTTATTCTATGTTAAAGTGACACATGTCAGATTTCCAAAATTTGGCTCCATCACTAAGGGGTTAATATTCATTTACTAGGGGCTTGCATATTCTTTAATGAAGGTGGATCAATCAGGTGACTACATCATCTCCTTTTTCCTTTTTGTATGTTGTTCATGTTATAAATATATACTATGAGTAGGCTCCATTCACACAAGGCAGTTTGGTTGCAATAAAAAACACACCAAAAAGTGCATTGGTGAAACCATGTGTTTGTATTATGCTTGTAGTAAAATATGGCAAAAAAACTTACGCAGTTTTGCAAATGTACTTTTTAGTACAGCTGTTATTGCAACCTAAGGCCTTATTCAGACGAGCATTTATGTGTGTATATAGGTGCACACAGAACCGCGCGCCCACATACGTGCTAAAACAGACGTGAATGTAGGTCCGTGACCACTGCTTTCAATAGGGCTGCTGCTGCAGCTGCCGGCGGGCCCCATTGAAAGCAATGGACTGCTGGCAACCCCTGCAGTGATTTTCGGAGAAGGGCTTTAAATATAAGCCCTTCCCTGAAAATCATCCCTATCATGTGTAAAAAATAAAAAAATATATACTCACCTCTCTGCTACTGTTGGTGCACTAAAATCCCCACCTGCTGAAAGTGGACGAAGAGGAAAAAGAGGGGTGGTGCAAAACCTGTACAGTTGTGTTTGTTGTGAAATTTTCCTGCTCCTGCCCTGGTCTACCCACACTCCACAGGCAAATAGGATCTAATCATTAACCCTTTTGGGACCCACCAATTGCCTGTATGTTTTAAACACAAGCTGAACTGACGAAGGGGTGTATTGCTGCAAGGAGCAAGACTTAAGTTCATATTACGCTTTAAAGAGAGTAAGACACTATAAAAGGTTTAACAATAAGAATTTATTAAAACCAAATGATAATTGAGCATAGTGGTGAATAATTGTCCTGCATTTGTAAACTATTGGCTCTATATATAAAGAATAATATCTATATACAAATGATAATAGCTATATACAAAGCATAAAGGTTGCAGACGTCACATCACAAAGTATACAGAGAGCAAGTTACATTAATCATTAGGTACACATTATTGCCTAAAAGGTTACAGATCACATATTACCATCACCAAAGGTTCCCTCACTTCTAGGGGTTCAACAGATGACATCCTCATTTAGTCTCTGAAGCGTCCGTACTACCCAGAGCTTCTCATCCTTCCATCAGAGATTCCAAGAACTTCTCCTCCTAGATTCCAAAAGCTACTACTTCCCTAACTTGAGAAGATAGGACCTTTATATATTATTTTAATACAGCTGACCAAGTCCTCATTCCAACAGATTACCATATGGCTGCATACCAAAGCCTCCTAAAGAAAAAGGTACCAGCACATTCCTGTGTGAAGTGGACATCAAACAGCTGCATATGGTCATAAATATTGACTCCACATTGTCTGAATATAAACTTAATTACACCTCTTCCTAGACCAGGATGTAATCTTAAATGTCCATCATGTTGAGTTCACCCTTGTGTTCAAGTCAATAGAATTTGTACATCAAAAGAGGGGACATATCTTCTGATTTGCACATAGAACTGCTTTAGCCACCTACTCAGTATATGCTGGTTAAAGGCTCAAAATTGCAATTAAAATGGCTGAATGAAATCTAAATAATCATACATTCAGTATTTTCCTAAGGGGTTATCCCCGAAACGAGTATTCATAAGCTGATCACGTACTTTATTAAATAAAATGAGAAGTTTTCCAAAACCTTTGGTCACTTCCTATTTGCTTTAACCTGGAGTGTTACGCCTTCTCCACTGCCAGTTTTTTAGTCCTATTCTCCCACCTGCTAAAAGGGCTGTGTCTGATTGACTGAGCGCTCAGCCAATCACAGCGCTCAGCCAATCACAGTCAGCGCTTAGCCATTCAATGAATTGTCAGTGAATTAATTTTTTTACACATGCTAGGGATGATTTTCAGGGAAGAGCTTAAATTTAAAGCCCTTCCAAGAAAAATCACGCCTGTAGCCCATTGCTTTCAATTGAAAGCAATAGGAGAACATTGCGATCCTCTGCGACAGCTGTCACAGGGGATTCCTTACTGCCCGGGGAAAGTGCCATCATTACTGAACACTGTGACAGTGCTATCACAGTGTTCAGTGGCAAGGGGACTCTCCGCGGGGAATATTTAAACGCACCATGGACCTTGCACTGCACGCATGTCCTATCTTTTGCAGACATGTCAACAAACCATAAGAAAACAATGTTTCTAAATAGACACATGATTTTGTGTGCACCTATGTACACACATAAACACACTTGATTGAATGAGGCCTAAGTGCCCCATCTGAATGGAGCCTAAGGCCTTGTTCACACAAACAGTCTTTTGATGCAGAGTAGGCATGACATAAAAAGCATGTCTAAAAGAACCTATGGTTTCATATGGGTTCTTTCAGATGAACAATTTTTTGATGAGCCTAAAAAAATTCTGCATCAAAAGTTAGGATAAGGCTCATGTCCACAGGCCTGTACGGTTTTCCCGTGCAGAATCTTGCGGCCAATTCCACTCGTCCCACAGACAAGAGGCCAGAAAATACATTATACTCACCTGTCCGAATGCTGTGGGGCTCCTCTTCATGCAGGCCGGATCTTCTTTCTTCTGCACGGTGGATGCACTCGGGACATTGGCGGCATGCTGTGCACAACACATCGTACCATCATTTTCTTTTTTTAAACTCCTGCTTTCCCGTGGTCTGCGGCATGGAAGCAGTGACATCTGCGTCTGTGCCGTGGATCCGGACAGCTTCCATTGGCTTCAAAGATAGCTGCGGGAGCTGCCCGTGCAGGAAAACTGCATACAAATGGAGCATGCTATGGTTGTTTTCCTGTGCATGTGATCTGCACACTAGGAGAAAATGACATCCGCAGATATTTAATTACCTGCGAATACCCAATGATTCCCTATGGGGCGCAGATTGCACTCGGGGAGACCTGCGCGGATTTTGTAAATCCATTTATGCTGTAGACATGAGGCCTAAGGGTGACTACCCAGTAGCGTTTGCGAATTTGCTGCATTTTTTTTCCAGGTGTCTATGGGGCTTTGTGATGTTACAAACACATCGCGGCAAAATCGCAATTTAACGCAAAATCGCGATTTTGTGCAATGCGATTTTAACATTAACAAGTCCCATTGACCCCTGGAGAAAAAAAAACACGCTGCGAATTTCACAGTGAAAAAGAACTGCAGTGGGTAGTCACGCTAAGTCCTATCTTTTGATGGCACCACTCTGGTGGCCCCATAGACTGCTACGGAAGCCAGCGGGCAAAGGGAGGGGGGGGGGGGGGAGAAGGAGCTGCATACTCACAAATACTAGCCACATCATGCTCTTGGCTGCTTTTTGTTCACATGATTTAACGCTCTGCTAGCCGCAATACTTTAACGCGGTTATCTGAACGCTAAAACGACGTTCGTGTGAATGAGGCCTAAATTACATTTACAGCACTGTAACATGTCTCCATATTTTTGAGTTGAGAATAAAAATTATTTGTTTTTAAGTGCTGGAGCAAAATATTTTCATTTTTGTGCTATATAGATGCTTTTATTTTGTTCTACATTAGCTCAAAAACTCCATGTTTAAAAGAAAAAAAACTATTCAATCCGCATTGCTGCATTCTAAGACCCACAGTATGTTTATTTTTTCGCATAGGAGCTATGTGAGGCCGGTTTTTAATGGGAAAAGTTGTGATTTTTTGTTAGTATCAATTTGAGGTACCTGTGACTTTTTGTTTACTTTTTATTGCATTGTTTAAGAGGCAAACAAAAGAAAAATAGCTATTCTGGCTTCACCTTTTAAAATAATTTTTATTGGGCTTACCATGTAAAATAAATAACAAAAATGTTTGGGGCATTATAAATGTGGTAATACCTATTATGTGCTGTTTGTTTTTTCAAAAAAGTTTTGCTATTTGACCCATTTAAAAATGTTCTTTTTTTGTGGGGAAAAATGCGCTTTTTTAACTGGATTCTTTCTTTATTTCAAGAATTATTTCTTGAACCTTTTTAATATGATTTTTTAGTCTTGCAAGAGGACTTGAAGATGTGATTGTTCGATCGCTAGGATAGTTCACTGCATTACTTATGTATGGGGGGGCAAGATGTAGACTGGTCAAGGTGGCAATTAGAGCGCTGGGCCTCCTCTGGGCACCCCTCGGAAAGGATGCCCAATAACTTTGCGAACAGGAATAGCAGATGTCACGGGTGACGCCACTGTTCCGTTACCCACCAGACAGACCAAAGTCACAGTTTACACAGAACGGACTTGCAGACAAACTACAATATTATAGCACCTCTACACGGTGATCCCTAGGCACAGGATGGCCGTGTAGGAACAGCAGGATTAAAGTATCTCAACGTAGTGATCCCGAGGCATAGGATGGCCATGTAGGAACAGCAGGATTAAAGTACCTCTGCACGGGGATTTGGCATTGGTTCACCACCAACACGTTCATGCTCTCTCTCTTTTGGGGCTCACTCCTCCACGGTCACTGGCATACAGATATTCAAGAACCGCTCTTCCTCCTCCATTCTTCACCACATGGGAGTTGAAGGTACCCCCATGTGGGTGGCACTCAAGAACCCAGAAGCAATGGAATCCCAGACAGACCTAAAACACTGATATTTATGAGCTCATTCATACCACGTGACAAGACAAATTGATACATTGCAAGCATCTCCAAGTCTCTTGCAAACACTTAACTCCTCATTTGCTGCAGCTGTGCAATACACATAGCAGAATGACAAGACACCTTTGCACAGTGCACCTACAAAAGTCATTACATGTATGACACTTATGGAGGGGCCAGCAACATAAACCTCTGGCCACTACACCTGGCCCTGCAACATCCATGGTGGTACATATGTCTGTCTTTATATGTGTAAAAGTTTGATTGTGTGTTTATTATGTGACATACATGTGTAATAAGGGGGAACCTTTAACCCTCATATGGTAATGGGATGGAAGCAGAAGAGAGGTATCCTGAGGTCCCCAATTCCAGGAACCGCTTGTGAGAGTGAGAGAGAAGAAAGGAGTCTGCCATGTAGTGTTCACACTGCAGAGTACAAGTGAGTGTCAATAGAGTGTTCCCTTCCCTCATGCTCCTCAAGAGTGTTCCCTTTCCAGGATCAGAACCTTACAGATAACTTAGCCTGAAGGTCTAATGTCATCCTGTATTCTCCACCCTGACCTTGTCTAACTGTCATTCCTGCACTGCAGTGTGAAGTTTGTATTCTAAGAAGTAAAGTTCCAGTCGCTGCCTGTTCCCAGTGATTGAGGTATTTAAGCATAACAGTGTGTGGACTCTATTATTTCTTCCTCCAGAGAATCAACGGTGTGAAGGAACGGTGGCGTCATGAGTGATAACCTCTCAAGTCCACTACACATATACAGGTAACCGTTGTCCCAGTGTTGCCTGGAAGAGGCCTAGCATTACCTTCGCCGAGGTTGTATGCATCCTCCGGGTAGAAGTCTAGTAGAGCCACTGTGACAAGTGCCATGTCTACCCCACCAGCTCCTCAGTGTGAGCCTTGTGTTTTGGTGGCTATTTTGGGCACATTTTTGCATTCGTAACAAAGACGCATGTTCCAGCCTGAACGCGGGTCTCCTAACTTAAACTCCAAGCATGAGAGGATTTTATGATGCTCTGAGTTTGGGTCAGGAAACCCGCAGGCCGACAGGGACATGCATTCTTGTTAGGGATACAAAATTGTGGCCAAGATAAGCTGGTGTGTAACCGGCCATGTAAGTATATTTATGTGCAAATTGTGCCTACGCGTTTCTTTCAAATTATCTTTGTTGGTTCTATTTTCCTGCTCCATTATGGTGGAAGGAGAACGCAATCCAGGGGCCAAACGCATCCATCTTAAAAACAGAACTGAACGGTGCCTAGCAGACCCTATTAACTATTTAGGGGTCCATTTGTTTATTGTCTGGCAATCCAGCTTTCCCCTAGATTAAATGGCACTGCATGTTGCATTATTTTGTCCAGGATGGAATCGGAAATCATTAACAGAACGTCTAAATGGAGCCCCTAAAGGTGCATTCGCGCTTTATATCTGAACTATTGCGATATGGTCAAATATCGCCCATGAAAAGAACACACGCATGTACACTGTCTCGCCGGGAGTGTTCATATACTATTGTTATGAGACAGCGCGCATGTGCAGTCTCAGCTTTAGCACGGCATAGGAGTCAGGATTCCCTGCTAGGCAGTGAATGCTACGTCACTAGTGATGTAGCGTACATTGACCTACAAGAAGGAGACTTACAAGAATGGACTTCTGTATGGGTCACGTTCTACCGCCAGCGCCATGTTACGGCGATGGGGTTGAACGTGGCCTCTTCATATGCTAACATTTTAATGGACTTCATCGAGAAGACCTTCATCTATACCTCCCCAGCCCGGTCCTAGTGGAGGTCTATTGATGATGTGTTCATCCTTTTGGAGGGCACAGAGGCTAAATTACACTCTTTTCACTGTAAGCTTGATAATTTTCTACCAGAGCTCAAATTTACACTTACCTGTTCCAAGGAGAAGGTGCAGTTTTTGGATGTCATGCTTTTAATCTATGAGGGTGCTCTTAAAACCGATTTGTATGTAAAGCCCACGGACTGTAATAATCTGCTGAGATATGACAGCTTTCATCCACCCAGCATGTTGGACTCTTTGCCACGGAGCCAAATGTTGAGGGTGAGGTGAATTGTGGATAAGGAAAACATCGATGTTCACCTTCAGAAGATGTGTGAGAAGTTCCGTAATAGGGGGTACCCTGGGAGATTCATACAGAAGCTTGACGATAAGGTCCGGCACATTGAGAGAGAGATGCTTTTGGCCTCTACAGCGACTAAGAAAGAGCTTACACAAATTCCATCCATCTCCACGGTCCTTTTAGTAGACAGATATTAGAGATAATCAGGAGACATTAGTCCGTTTTGTCCCAATTTCATTCCAACGTGACAGAGTTTCAATCATCGCTCCTAATGGCCTATCGTAGGGGGCACCAATTTAAAAGATCAATTGGTTAATACCATTCAGAAGCCTAAAGAACATATCTACCAATGCACCTTTATGCCAACCAAGAAAGAGAATTTTCCCTGCCTTGGTTGTGCATGTTGTCACAATTTGATTAACGGTGATAGGTTTTCATACCCTTTGAGGGGTGAGAGATATTGGATTAGGGAGAGGTTTTCCTGTACCTTCACATTTGTTGTCTATAAGATCATATGCCCTTGTGGGCTACACTACATTGGGAAACCAACTGTGGAGGCCAGCATAAGAGTACGATTCGTACTAGAAGGACTAATGTTCCAGTGGCAAAACATTTTGTGGACAAAGGGCACACAGTCAGTCAGCTCTGTTTCCTGATCATCGATCATGTGCCCTCTGACATTAGAGGTGGGGATAGGGAGAGTAAGTTGAAATTTCTAGAACTGAAATAGATATTTGAGTTTGATACTCTCCAACCCAAGGGTTTAAATCTGAAGTACAATCCCCTACCCTTAGTTTGACTCGGCAGACCGGGATCTATCTCTGCATATGCATTTTTGATATATTTTTGATACATGATTTTAATAATTTATTCTGTGGGTTTTTTGCTGTTTTTAGAACCATACGGAGGAGTTATGGTGGTTGTTGGCTTGATGTCGAATCCTTAGCACATAACCCAATGGAGCACTAAATTTATCCCGCTCGTCACACCAGATTGCAGCATTTGTATACATGTCTTTCTGCCCTTGTGGGAATTTAGTTTATGCCATTTGCTGTGGGAAATGTATTATAATTAATTAACAAGAGTTTGGGCTAAAAATTTCAAGTATTAATATAAAGGAATGATCTATGGCAGTGGTAGCGAACCTGCGACACGCAGGGCCCTCCCTGCCGGCACGTGCCGCCATCGACTGCTCACCACTTGTGAATACTAGCAGGGGCCACGGCTCCCTTGCCGGCATTCACTCAGCTGCGCTGCTAGCAGCGCTGGTCCCAGTGCACACTGTGACATCAGTGTGTAGCCGGGATCCTCCACCCCCTCCTCAGACATCTCCTACTACTTGGTTCCGCGAGAGCAGGGAAAGGAGGCGTCCGACAGCACACTGATGTCATAGTGTGCAACGGGATCAGTGCCAGCAGCAATGCAGAAGAGGAGCGGGTAAGTATATGGGTCTCGGGGAAGGGGGGTGTCCCTATTATACTGGGGGCCGCTGTGGGGTGTTACTATTATTCTAGAGGCCACTGTGGGGTGTTGCTATCATACTGGGGGCCGCTGTGGTATGTCTCTATCATACTGGGGGCCGCTGTGGGATGTCGCTGTCATACTGGGGGCTGCTGTGGGATGTCACTGTCATACCGGGGGCCGCTGTGGGATGTCACTGTCATACCAGGGGCCGCTGTGGGATGTCACTGTCATACCGGGGGCCGATGTGGGGAGGGTCACTATTATCGCTGGGGCTGCTGGGGGGGGGGATCAGTATTACCACTGGGTATGTTTACATGTGGCGGAAATGGGCAGGGCTGTTTCAAAATAAAGAGCGTGCAGCATTTCCGCATCCAAAAAGCAGTCAAAATCTGCACACTGTCTATTTTGAAGCGGCCCTATCCTTTTTAGAACGACGGGGGTAAAATCATACATTGTGATAAGCTCCACCCCCTGACATGTTGGCACTTTGCCATAAATTTGTGGGTTTTGGGTTGCAGTTTCAGCCCTCGATCTCTAAAAGGTTCTATGGGGATGTTCCTTAGCTTCATGGGGATGTTTTCTAACAATGACCTTTGGCTTCTTGCTCTTTTGTATACTTACCCTAGATGTTCTTGGATTTGTATTATTATGAATTAATAAAAATCAGTTGGCCAATATTTTTGAGCCCTAACATATATGAATGATCTATGGGATTGCCCTTTGTATTTTAGGGGGTCATCGTTGGTTTCTTAACAATGACTTTTGGCTTGTAGTTCTATTATGCACTTACTCTATATGCCGTTATCATTTATTTAAATTTGCAATAAAGTTGAACATTTTTCTGTATTTCTTTGCTCTATAATAATTGATGCGTATACTTGCTGATGAGAAGTGTAGTGGCCCAGAGCAATGGGGCCCCTCCATAATAGTGAAAATGCGTTTGTCCACTGTAATGTCAGTGTCTTCTGTGTTGCATGATTGATTGGTTGCGGTTCCTCTGAGCCTCCAGGAATTAAAGTAAACACGATCGCGGTTCCTCTGAGCCAAAGGACATTTACCAGTGTGGTGAAAAAGAAAATGCAGAAAGAAGACCCCAGTTTATACGTAGCAAGGATGTGTTACAAGTTAAAGAAGGACTGTGTTGTGTTATTAGACCAGCCAACTACTAATATGGACTTCGTCTGCACTAAGAGTCAAGATAGCGCCTAGCCCTCATGTTCTTTATTAACAAATCTTCAGCTCGCGAAAATTACCTGCCAAGCTTGAGGAAAAAGTAAGGGGGGTCGTCGCCACTGCGGAGCAACAGTCTCCAGCTGGGAAATGAGGAGGAGGAGGAGGAGACTTTCTCTTCTTCCAGCGAACCAGTAAACCTGTCTCAGCAGAGCAACAAGGACACACAGGAAGGAGAAAGTATGGCCTCCTATACTACCCTGCGCTGCGTGCCAGACGGATATCCACCACCTCAACCCAGGTTCTACTGGGGTGATGAACTGGAGCTATAAGGGTTAGTGATGCCGTTGCCGTTCCCTCTTTCCTCACTGCCAGAGGGACGTCTTAAGGAGCCTTCCTTATGGGATTCTATCTGGTTTAGAGACCTGAGACCCGCCAGGAAAAGGACTCTCCCAATTTCTATGTCTTCAGAGAAGGAAAGGGGACCATCGCCTTAGAAGATACCTAGCAGGGAAAAAGAGTGCCTTCCTTTGTCCCACAAAGGAGAAGCCGGTCTTAAATACGACAGTGTCATAATCTTTCTATTATTATCTACTGGATGCAGATGACATCAAGCTACCACACCTGCTGCTCCTGCCTGATAGATATGGTATTAACCTGGGAGTGGGTGGTTTTAAATGTGGACTTGTAGGTGGTCTTAAGTTGTATATAATGTTTGTGCATTTTGATTTTTAACTAGCTTGACAAAGACTACCATGGTGGTCAAAATGCTGCCTGTTTTATGTGGAGCAAATAAAGTTTTGTACATTTGAGGTGAAGAATTCTATGCGCCTATTTGCTGCTTGGTCTATATTTCTATTGGGAGAATAGACGCTTCATCACAGGAAGGAGAAGAATCGTCCGGCTGGAGGTGAGGTGACCCAGGGGACTGCAGGAGCCAGAAGCAGATCGGTGAGGAGAAGGTGCGGTAAGAAGACTGACAGGGGAGGAATAGGTAAGTATTGATTTTTTTTAATGACAGAACCCCTTTAAGATCAGTTTTAGTACTGTAGCTTTGTAGTTCGCTTGGTTCTGGTATAAAACGAATAAAAGAAAAGAGCCAACTTTAGGAGCTGCTCCATGAGGAGAACTGTCAGGTGGTCAACTGCGTTCCTGACTGCTCCCCAGGACTGGCAAAATACCATCAAGGCACTAACCATCCGTAGGGTTCTAAGCGCAGGAGAAGCGGTGCGGCCTACATGATCACCAGAGTCCCCAAGCTAGAGTTATTGCCGCAGCTGGCCGGAAGTGAAGGAGGAGGTCCGGTAGAGGTTGGATCCCGTGACCGCCTGCACGGAGTGCCTGGCTGGAGGGAGGAAGTGCAGGGGAAGCTGCCGCTGACAGGAGGAGTGCGGTCGGCACAGAGGCAGCGACGGAAGGGAAGTGAGAGGGTCCTGAGAGCGCCTGCCGGCACTAGGAGCACAGAGACCGCAGAGCACGGCAGGACTGCCCACAGCTACTTTAGTGCCAAATAGCAGCAGTTCAACTTCTCCCCAAAGAATAGAGCCTGAGGAGTTTGTGGTGTGGAGGCTCTGGGAGAAAGTGCAGAAGTCTCTCCCTGCTTCTGGCAGCTAAGTGGGGGATTGGCACAAAAGCAAAGTGGGGCACAGGCTGCAGCAGAGAAGAGGAGCCTGTGGATATGCTCTATTGCTGCAGCAAACAAATCTCCCATTTATTACTGTGCATATAGGAGAGGAGCCATTGGAAGCCTGTTGGACTGGGAGTAAGTGTGTGTATAATTTTTTTTTTTTGTCCAAGCCTACTGTGCCTCCCTGTGAAGTTCTGCTGCCACCTATGGTCCATTCTTAGTAGGACAGATCCCTAACTCTACAGCTAATATAGTAAATCTCCTTCAAGATGTTTAGAAGCCTGCGGGTTGCTTTAGTTACTACAAGTCTACATTGTTCCCCCCTGGAGTTTTGCTGCTACCTACTGTCAAATCAGGGAATGGCAGTAGTCCATATTTTCTATTAACAACATAGGCCCTTTTAAGGCGCTTGTGCAGAGCAGGACACGTTGGATAATGTGTCCCTAATCTCTGCTCCACCTGGATGCAGGTTATGATATAATATTATATTCAACACGACTCAGCACCCTTTGGCTCGTTCTCAATATCTACAAGAATTATGACTAAGACCAAAGGCAAATTACAGAAGATCCGTTCTAGAGGCACTCTGCCGAATATGTTCGCATCCCAATCTGAAGCAGACCCTCCCTCCCCGACAGCTTCCCAGAGCCTATCGGAACCTGAGGTCCGGGACGAGACGTTCAATGCGAGACATATTACTACTGACCATTCAGCTCTGCTGGAGCAGATGAAGCAGATCTTTAAACTGAACTGTCTGCTGCAGTGAGAGAATTCTCAGACCAGATCCGAGATCAGGGCCAGAGAACAGACGAGTTGGAAAAACGAGCAGATGACATAGTGGATACTATGGAGGCAGATCGTACTCATATGGCAGGTCTAGAGGCTAAAATTAAGATGTTGGAGGCCAAATGTGAGGACTTCGAGAATAGATCTCGACGCTCCAATATTCGTATATGAGGACTTCCAGAATCAATAACAGCCTTGAAAGAGACAGCAATTAATCTATTCTCAGCACTTCTGCTGCAGGTTGACCAGGCCTCTCTGCGGATTGATCGGATCCACAGACCGCTAGCTCATCCCCCAAATCAGGACCTCCCCAGGGATGTAGTCCTAAACTTGCACTACAGCGAGTTCAGAGAATAGCTACTGGGGGCGTCCAGAAATCTCTTGCCATTACCAGGACTGCCATCCACGGTTCAGTTATACGCAGATATAGCTCCAACAACGCTGGCGAAACGGAGGGCCTTCCATTCGATTACACAGGCACTGGGCTCTGCTAATATTAGATATAAATGGGAATTCCCATTTGCTCTCCTTTTCCAGAACCCTGAATGGTCATATCGTGTAAGATCCTTGAGGAGGCATCTGGGGCTCTGGAAAGGGCACAGATTCAGATAGACAGGCCCCTAGAAGCAGGGCCCTAACGTCTATCTCCTCGTCCGGGACGGGCCTGGATCACTCCGGGTTCCTGGCGATATGGGATCGGATCCTCTGCTCGGGACTTAGGAGCTGGACAGTCTGATTTAGCTTAAAGGTCCTTACGTGACTGAAGGTGAATTCTGATAAAAGCAAATAGCCTGTGTTAATACACCTCCCCCCTCAATAAAATTAGTAGATTTGAATTTTGGCTTTCAACGTCAGACCAATTATTTTCCTTACTTGGGAATTAATCTGACCACTTCCTTGTCTACTCTTTATAAATGGAATTATCCCCCCTTAATTAAGAAACTTTCTTCAGAGTTACTAAAATGGAAAGACCCGCCACTGTCCTGGATAGGAAGGGTTCCAGCCGGTCAAAATGAAACTGCTCCCACGTATATTATATCTTTTCCATACTCTACCTATCCCAATCCCCAGGGCTGTCCTAATTAATTTTAAGAGACTCATTTTCCAATTTATTTGGGCCAACAAACATCCAAGAATTAAAAATAGCATAATGCGCTTTCACAAAAGGCAGGGGGGTCTTTCAGTCCCAAATTTAATAAAATATTATATGGCTGCTAGAACTGCCCAATGGATTGAGACTCTGGGGGGAGTTGACGCTCCATGATGGGTGGTATTGGAGGCATCTAGAATAGCTCTTCACTCATTTCCAGATCTGATGTGGTCAAATACCCAATGGTTTCCGACCTGTGTAATTCTTGTCCGTTAACCTATTACTCATTGCAAATAAGGAGAAATATCTGCTTTGAATACAATCTTTCAGTTAAGCCCTTCAGGCTACTACCCCTTGTACCTAATGTAAAATTTCCCCCTAGCCTGACCTGGTTTATCTCCGGTGTTGGAAAATTAATGAAGTAACAAGCCTCCATCATTTGGTAGAGGGTTCCCACCTACTAACAATGGCCCAATTTCGACCCTCGGTACTTCTGGATATGACAATGTTTGAGAGTCTTTATCTGCAAGATTCCAGGACAAAAGGCACCCTTTCGTTAATCTATAGTATTTTAAATCACCCAACAGGAAAAGACAAATTGCTGTTTATGTCAAAATGGGAGACAGACCTAGAAATCAATATGTCAGCGGAAAGATGGGGCGATTGTTGTGAAACAATCTCTGAAGGCAGTCATCAGGTTACATTGATGGGAACTTCTTTAAAGATATTGCACCGTAACCATCTACCCAACATCATCGCCTCTTTGTTTTAGAGGATGTGCTGAGGTGGGAACCCAGCTACATGTTTGGTGGACTTGCCCTGAGGTGGCCGGACTATGGATTTAGGTCCATAGGCTACTTCATAGACTTTTTATAGGCCCATTCCAAAAATCTCCCTCAGTATTCCTCCTGGGGGATTGTCAACCAACCGTAAAATATCAGGCACATAAATTGATTCAGACTATCTGTTTGGTGACCAGGGTGCATATTGGAGCCAGGTGGAAACAGCCACCTCTCTCTTTTCAAGACGTGCTAAGTAGAATTTCGCAGATTGCATTGCATGAAAGGCTACATGCTATTGGTTAAATACGCTGGAAAGATACGGACAGGTGTGGGGACCATGGACAGAGCTAGTTGATGTTCCGGAACTCTGACACACCCTCCTGTCGACCTAGAATGACCTAAATGACCTGCTTCAGTTTGAAATTTTTGTCTTAGACCTGTTGAACAGAATAAGCTACTTAATAAATAGACGACCTTAGTTTAGTTTGGTTAAGTTTTATTGTTGATATATGTATATATATAAAGATGAAAGCCCTCACTGACTCACTCACTGACTCACCAAAAATTCTCCAACTTCCCGATGTCGCAGAAACATGAAATTTGGCACGAGCATAGATTATGTCCAAAATAGGAAAAGTAAATGGGTCCCAACTCGATTATTCAATTCTAGCACAAAAGAACTAGCGTCCAAATTTTATGTACGGATTCTAATTCTCTCACTTCCCGATGTCATAGAAATTTGGCACAAGCATTGATTATGTCATAAATAGGAAAAGTAAACGGGTCCCAACTCGATTATTCAATTCTAAGCACAAAAGAATTAGCGTCAAAATTTTATGTACGGAATCTAATGCTCTCACTTCCCGATGTCGTAGAAGCATGAAATTTGGCATGAGCATTGATTAGGTCATAAATAGGAAAAGTTTATAGGTCTCAACTCGATTATTCAATTCTAAGCACAAAAGAATTAGTGTCCAAATTTTACGTACGGAATCTAATTCTCTCACTTCCTGATGCCATAGAAACTTGAAATTTGACATGAGCATTGATTATATCATAAATAGGAAAAGCTAATGGGTCCCAACTCGATTATCCAATTCTAGCGCAAAAGAACTGGCGTCCAAATTTTACGTACGTAATCAAATTCTCTCAGTTCCCAATGTCAGACATTTGAAATTTGGCACGGGCATTGATTATGTCATATATAGGAAAAGTTAATGGGTCTCAACTCGATTATTCAATTCTAGCGCAAAAGAATTAGCGTCCAAATTTTATGTACGTAATCTAATTCTCTCACTTGAAATTTGGCACAAGCATTGATTATTATGTCATGAATAGGAAAAGTTAATGGGTTCCAACTGGATTATTTAATTCTAAGCGCAAAAGAAATAGCATCCAAAGTTTATGTACAGAATCTAATTCTCTGCTTCCCGATGTCATAGAAATTAGAAATTTGGCACGAGCATTGAATATGTCATAAAAAGGAAAAGCTAATGGGTCCTAACTCAATTATTCAATTCCAAGCGCAAAAGAATTAGCGTTCAAATTTTGCATACAGAATCTAATGCTCTCACTTCCCAATGTCATAGAAATTGGAAATTTGGGACGAGCATTGATTATGTCATAAATAGGATAAGCTAATGGGTCCTAACTCGATTATTTAATTCTAAGCGCAAAAGAATTAGCGTCCAAATTTTACGTATGGAATATAATTCTCTCACTTCCCGGTGGCATAGAAACTTGAAATTTGGCACGGGCATTGATTATGTCATAAATAGGAAAAGCTAATGGGTCCCAACTCGATTACTCAATTATAAGCACAAAAGAATTAGCGTCCAAATTTTACGTACGTAATCCAATTCTCTCCCTTCCCGATGTCATAGAAATTTGAAATTTAGCACGGGCATTGATTATGTCAAAAATAGGAAAAAGTAATGGGTCCGAACTCGGTTATTCAATTCTAAGCGCAAAAGAATTAGCGTCCAAATTTTACATACGTAATCTAATTATCTCACTTTCCGATGTCACAGAAACTTGAAATTTGGCACAAGCATTGATTATGTCATAAATAGGAAAAGTAAAGTGGTCCCAACTCGATTATTCAATTCTAAGTGCAAAAGAATTAGCGTCTAAATTTTACGTGCGTAATCTAATGCTCTCACTTCCCCGTGTCATAGAAACTTGAAATTTGGCACAGGCATTGATTATATCATAAATAAGAAAGTTAATGGGTCCCAACTCGATTATTCAATTCTAAGTGTAAAATAATTAGCATCCAAATTTTACGTATGTAATCTAATTCTCTCACTTCCCGATGTCATTTTATATAAAGGAAACGTTACATGGTTACCTCCACTTGGTGTTTTCTGGGTAATGCAAAGAACCATGCAAAGTGGTGAACACATTTTTTTCCTCGGAGTCTCTAATGTAACGACGAATTCATAAGATTTTGCGTGTGAACACCAGATAAACACCAGTACCAAATTAACTAGGGCGAAGCCAGGTATATCAGTTAGTATAATATAAAAAGCAATATATATTTTATATTTTGAATCTGGGGCAAAATTACTAATGGAAAAGTATTTTAGACTAGCATGTATATTTTTAATAGCCTTAAACAATGCAGCAATGCAAATTTCATTTTGCGCCCCCCTGCGTGGGGATCAATAATGCATAATTGATACTCGCTCAAATTTAGTTATTCTAATAAAAATCTTTTGAAACTAAAATCTATGCAGTAAGCTCAGTTCTAGTACCATATCTACCAATTCTGGTACCTTACCTGTGTAGCATGCTCAGTTCTGGTACCATATTTATGTAGTAAGCTCAGTTCTGTCACCATTAGAGATGAGCGAGCGTACTCGGAAAAGCACTACTCGCTCGAGTAATTTGCTTTATCCGAGTATCGCTGTGCTCGTCCCTGAAGATTCGGGTGCTGGCACGGAGCGGGGAGCTGCAGGGGAGAGCGGGGAGGAACGGAGGGGAGATATATCTCTCCCTCTCTCCCGCCCGCTCTCCCCTGCTCCCCGCTGCGACTCACCTGTCAGCCGCAGCGGCACCCGAATCTTCAGGGACGAGCACAGCGATACTCGGATAAAGCAAATTACTCGAGCGAGTAGTGCTTTTCCGAGTACACTCGCTCATCTCTAGTCACCATATATATAGATTAAGATTGGTTATGGTACTGTATCTATGTAGTACGTTTGGTTCTGGTATCATATCTATATAATAAGCTCAGTTCTGGTATCATATCTTTATTTTTTTCTTAACAGATGAGATAACGCTGTGGACTGTGCTATTTGTGTAAAAAACCAAAACACAAAAAAACAAACGAAAAGCTCTCTGTAAGCTTTCCATTTTTCAAGCAGGGTCCATGGGTCCTTTAATTATTCCCCAAACTGTAACTATTTGGAGGACTAATGGGGGAGTGCAGTACTGCAATTATGCGGTTGACAGAAGCAATATTAACTGTATGGGGTGCAAACGGAGGGGCAAAATGTAACTGTGAGAACAAACAGTGTCTAACACTGTAAGGGTGGTTTCACACCTGCACCCAGAGTTCCGCTTTCCTGCTCCGTTCAGGGAGCAGAAAAATAAATCCCCATGGTTGAACGGCTTCATCTCAGGATGGAACTGAACAGCGCCGAATGAAACCCATTGACTATAATGAAATCTGGTTTCCACTCAGCTGCCGGCTCTTCCAGTATTTTGAGCCTGATCTGCCGTGGAACCTCCAAGCGGAGCTTGCAATGCAGATGTGACACCACCCTAACTGTGGAGACAACAGAGGGGTGCACTATTACTGTGTAGGTAGCACTGAGAAGAGTTGATAGCGGCTGGATAGGGAGAGCGTACAGAGCTAAATAGTGGATGGAAAATGTCATGATGGTCAGAAAGAAGAAAACCAAAAAAATGGATGATGCTGATCAAAGAAGGCTTCACCTGTGATCAGTTTTTAAACAGATGTGTCCTGTATGCTTTACTTTTTTCTCTCTTTTGGTGGAGGGTGAGGTATGTGTTGCGAAGATTGTCTTTCTTTTAAAACTATAGAAATATCCTTTGTTGTTAGTGCTGTATCATTTGGCCATTTAAGAGAGCCAGCGGTGCCCCAAAATGTTTCGGGCAGATAACAGTCAGCAGCCATGAAGAGCCGGACGGAGGGAGGCCTAAGCTGAACTTCTTGCACCTAGACCCATGAGCTGGTAGCTTTGCCCCAGATATGTTTTATTGTGCACATTGAGTAAAGACCCACAGTGCAGTGCGATATGTAAGTGAATCTCTGTGTTAATGATTTCTCCAAAATCTAATTGCAAAAGGTATTTCAATTAAGAATGAAATTCCTAGGTCTGTTTGTGCGAGAGAAGTAGTATTCACTGCACATAGGAAGCATTCTGATTGTGCCTACAATGTTTGATTCTGCAAAACTAACAGCACTTGCTATTGCTGGTAACACACTTTTTCTATACTGTCCTCCTAGTGGGAACACCAACTGGGCTGATGGTTTACTGGAAAGATGGCAGCCCTATCTGCCATGAATGCCAAGACCTCCATATTTTGTATTCATGTTAGGCACATGCATATGGTTAGTTAATTGCTGAGTAACAGGCACCGCAAGAAGCGTGAAACACTGGCTTTGTGTACCAATGGGATGCTATTAGCACTTCTGCATTTGGATTCGCAGCCAACACTCGAATTAAGGGTAAGGATTTTTAGGGGGACATTTGGTTAATGGAAGTTCAGTCCAAAACATCTAGGCTCCCAGCTAGAAATTGTTAGTTTAGGAAATATTACTACAATTTCCACTGTTAATGCCTCTTATGGTTTCATTCTGTTCACAAAACCCTTGTTCCCCTGACAGGTTTAGTATCAATCAGAGGCTGTGGCCAGCGCTTGTATTTCTTCTACTGTACATATCCAACTGGCAACTGTGCTACTCACAATATCAATGCCAAACAATAAAAGAAACGTGGAAGAGTAAAAAGTAATCTCAACAGTGTTTCAATCAATTACAAAATTGTGCTTCTATATTGGCTGTTAAATGCCCTAGTGACTATAAGCTCAGTCCAAAACATCGCTGATCTGCAAAGCTAACGGGTTCTGTACTTGAGAAGGATCCAGCATGCATATGGTAGGATAAAAATTACAACCTTTATTCCATTTGATTAAAAAAAACACCAACATATATTGCAGACCACTTATACGTTGTATAAGGAAAATCGCCCTTAATCGTAGTTCCTTCAACCAACCATCTGCATGCTGGATCATTCTCAAGTACAGGAGTTGTGCCATGGCTGGAATGGAATATGTGCACACCTAATCAGGAAGGTATTTTCTTGGCCTCTAAAAGCTGGCTTCTACTCCCATCATATATAAGGTTAACAGGTTCACTGTTCCTGAAGTTTGGACCAGTTGACCATGAATATAGCCAATGTTTTCATTTTTGTACCAGAAATAAACCCAAATGTTTACCACTGCCCAATCCTGATAAGCTTTACATGTGCACACCATTCCCAGAAATTAGTGAAATTACTGGAGAATCTGACATTTAGCTCAATGAACTAAAATATCTTCACTTCACCAATGTTTAACACAAAACCCTGCAAAAACAGTAATTACCTTTTAGCAGTTCCATAAGTTAACAAAAATTGTCCATACACCTTAGTGTAGGGTTGAACAATAAACAAAATGGCCAATTTCGACTAAAACAATTGTTTGTTGGGTGAAATAGTTTTAGCCGACTGAAGACACACCATCATCATTGGGAAAGAAGTCAGCTTTAGGTTAACAAGATTTGGGGCCGTCAGGTAGATTGCCCTAAGGAAGATGGAACAATACCTCTGCAGTGCCACCTAGTGGATGGCAGCATTCCTTCAAATCAATGTATGACTCTTTAAACAAGTCTTTATAACAATGATTGGTAATAGGAAAGCAAGCCAGAAAACCATACACAGACAGCTATTTCAGGGTTTTGCCCCTCATCAGTGTGTAGTAGGTTTCTGGCCTGGCTGGTGAGAGGCCTATGATGTGGGTTGGGAGGGGTGTCGTCTCTCCTTAAGAAGAGCACCCAGAAGGGGTGTGGAGACACCTAGGAGGTGAGTGGGTTGGGAGGGGCATTGTCTCTCCCCAAGAAGAGCACCCAGAAGGGGTGTGGAGACACCTAGTAGGTGAGTAAGGAAACTTATAAGGCCATACATGCTCCTCTGGGTAATATATGCAAATAAGGAAGATGGAACAGTACCTGCCTGTAATAGTGTTAGAAATGCCTGATTAAATAACCTTGATCTGTCTAGGTGTAGAAGGGCCCCCTATATAAAACCTCTATCTTAACAAGGTCCAAGCCAAAGGCCAGGCTGCAAGGGAAACCAAAATCCGGAGCCGAGGTCAAGAGCACAGAAGTCAGAATAGTCCAAGTCAGGCCAGGGTCAGAGCTAGAGATGAGCGAGCACCAAAATGCTCGGGTGCTCGTTACTCGAGCCAAGCTTTTTCTAATGCTCGAGAGGTTGTTTTTAGTAACGAACCCCATTGAAGTCAATGGGAGACTCAAGCATTTTTTAGGGTGCCCGCTGCTCTGCAAACAATGGTCTGCTGGCTCCCCTGAATTATTTTTCATGGAAGGGCTTTACATATAAGCCCTTCCCTGAAAAACAATAATTTTTGTGTAAAAAAAAAACAACAAAAAAAGTACCCTCTGCCTCTGTTGTGTGCCCCGCAGGGATGAAAAACACATCTGCCGCATTGTGATTGGCTGAGCGCCTCAGCCAATCACAATCAGCGCTTTCAGCAGGTGGGGATTTTAAATAGATCAGCACTACAGAGCCGGGGACAGCGCGGCAGCTAAAGGGAGGTGAGCATCAATTTTTTAAATTTTTTTACACAATTTTTCATGTTTTTTCAGGGAAAGGCTTATATTTAAAGCCCTTCCCTGAAAAACCATCAGCTGCCGGGGCTCAGCCGCATCTTATCTGCGCTGTCCCCGGCTCTGTAGTGCTGATCTATCAGCACGCAGGGATTTAAAATCCCCGCCTGCTGAAAACGCTGATTAGCTGAGCGCCTCAGCCAATAACAATCACAATCAGCTCTTTCAGCAGGTGGGGATTTTAAATCTCCGCCTGCTGATAGATCAGGACTACAGAGTCGGGGACAGCGCGGAGAAGACGCGGCTGAGCCCCAGCAGCTGACGGGAGGTAGGTATCAATTTTTTTACACTATTTTTTCTGGTTTTTCGGGGTACGGCTTATATTAAAGCCCTTCCCTGAAATACATTGACGGATGCCGGCAGCAGGATCCTCTACCGCAGCTGTCATGTGTGACAGCTGCGGTAGGGAATTGAAGAATTCCTCTGCTGCCTCTGTCACAGATGTAGCAGCAGGGAATTCTTTTTACTAGCGAGGATGAAGGAAACATCTGCCGCATGCGTCAGATGTGTTCTTCATCAGCGTGGGGGACACGGCAGAGATGGAGGGTACTTTTTTTTTCTTTTTTTTTTTACACTAAAATAATTGTTTTTCAGGGAAGGGCTTATATGTAAAGCTCTTCCCTGAAAAAGAATGCAGGGGGCTGGCAGAGCATTGTTTTCAATGGAGCGCCGGCAGCAGCTACGGCTCCATTAAAAACAGGTGGGGGGTAGAGGGACAAAATTTTCTCGAGCACGCATGGTTCTCGGCTCGAGTAACAAGTACTTTGAGTATGCTAATGCTCGATCGAGCTCAGACGAGCATGCGCGTTCATCTCTAGTCAGAACCAAAATATACTGAAATGGGGCCTTTATCATAAACGGTTTATGAGACCAATTGCTTAGGAGGTGGATGCATAATATAGCAAGTATAGGAATGGGATTTGAGGAGGACAGGTTTGGGGAGCGTATACTGGCCCTGTAAGAGAGGCAGAGGGAGCGCGTGCGAGAGCCCTTACAGGCAAACCCCATGGATTCAGAGGAGGACAGAGCACTGCATGTAGGACAACAATGACAGGTGAAGCACAGGAGTGGAGGTGATTTGCAGTGACACTTTCTTTTAACCATGGCCGTACTAGAAAGGCCATCTTAACTACACAAGCAATTCAAATCCCTTTTGTTGTACTAGCATTGTTTTATAGAAATTGTGCCAAGATTCACAACCCAGTAGACTTGTATGGCAGAGCGTGTGCACAGGAAAATGATGAGTCAAATTTTCATGTGCTTGCCAACTTCAGAAGGTGACAGTGCTTGATGAACTGCAATTTGTATTATAAAGCATGACTCTTATGGCAGAGTATGGCTTCTTTCACATCTGTGGTGGGATTTCCGTTTTCCTGCTCTGTTTGGGGAGCAGGAAAAGGGAATCCTGTGGCCGAATGGGCCCATCTTATGATGGAACCGAACACCCCCGAATGGACCCTATTGACGATAATGGGGTCCGTGGCTTTCCATTCAGCTGCTCTGCATTTCACGGGAAGAAAAAGTGCGTTATTTCTTCCAGTATTTTGTACTAGATGTGCAGTAGAGCCTCCGGCTGGAGGTTCCAGCGCAGATGTAGAGGCAGCCTAACAGACACTTTTATGTGACCTCCAATAATATCAATGTTTTGGTACCGCAATGTCCTGAAAGCAGCTTACATGTCCTATTGAGTTACTGTTTTTTATCCTTGTACTAGAACATGGTTTAAGACTGTTTTATATCAAAAATAGAAGGTCTCCTAATCTGCTCCTATCTTCTAGGAACGGAACATCAAATTCAGTCTAATTATGTTAAGTGGATTGATAATCGTGAGAAACTTTCACACTGTGCTTGCCTTGACTTGAATTAGTCTTTGTATTTTGTCAGTAGTGTGTGCTCCTATTATGTAACACTTCACTATCTCTTCTTAAACTGCATCAGTTATTTAAAGTAACACTATATTCTGTAGATTCGGGTGCCCTTAAGGACATGTGCAGGATCATGTTTCGGAAATGTTCTTAAATTAACAGCCTCATCCTGCTTACAAGAAAAAAAAAGTTTATCTCTCCTTCCAGCAGCTCAGGTCTTAGTGGGTATAAAGTACATACAAAGTTTTATACATTTGATGTATAAAAAAACCCTCTGTACCTACAGTATATTGTATACATTATTTTTCAGTCCAAAATAGTTCCTGCAAGTCTAAAGATGGATAGAGGATGGAGGCTGCATGATCCAAGGCTTCTTTAAAGGGGTTATCCAGCCACCTAATGTTTTTTGAAACTGCTCAGTGTTTTGGAAAAGTATTAAATAAAGTCATACCTTCATTGCAACTTCTGCTCCCATGGTGCCCTGACCCCACTGCTCTCTTCTTACTGCTGCAGCAGCGATAATGCACTAACATCAGGATACTGCACTGACCACTGCGGCTAATCACTGGTTGAGTGGCTGCAGCAGACATATCCCTGTTATCACTGCAGCGGGAAGTTGAGAGCAGCGGGGTCAAGGCAAAGTCGGATTGGGGGCAGTTGGGGATCAAGTGAGGTATGTCTTTTTTAAAAAATTTTTTTTCAACACACTGAGCAGGCATAAGAACCAACGTAGTACTACTGTCCTCCCACCAATCTTTGTAAAGTCCAAAGTGTGATTGCTGGAACGTCAACTGATAAGCAATAGAGATGAGCGAACGTACTCGTCCGAGCTTGATACTCGTTCGAGTATTAGCGTGTTCGAGATGCTCGTTACTCGAGACGAGTACCACGCGATGTTCGAGTTACTTTCACTTTCATCTCTGAGACGTTAGCGCGCTTTTCTGGCCAATAGAAAGACAGGGAAGGCATTACAACTTCCCCCTGCGACATTCAAGCCCTATACCACCCCCCTGCAGTGAGTGACTGGCAAGATCAGGTGTCACCGGAGTATATAAATCGGCCCCTCCCGCGGCTCGCCACAGATGCATTCTGACATAGTTCAGGGACAGTGCTGCTGGTGCCGGAGCTGCTATAGGGAGAGCGTTAGGAGTTATTTTAGGCTTCAAGAACCCCAACGGTCCTTCTTAGGGCCACATCTAACCATGTGCAGTAGTGTGGAGGCTGATTTTTGCAGTGTTGCACATTTTTTTTTCTTTGTATATCGGCCGCGCAGAGCATTGCGTCCTACAGTAATTTTACATTGTCCAGGGCCAGTAGTGGTGAGGCAGGGACAGAAGACATATTTAGTGTATATAAGCAGTGGGCCTTTCCAAAAACATTTGGGAAAAAAAATCTATTTGGGCTGCCTGTGACCGTCCTCAGTGTACTGGGTCTCTGCTGGGGGTAGTTGTCCTAATTCATACGCAGCCAGCTAAGTGTTACAGCAGGCTTGCGCAAAATTCTTTCCTGCCTCTGTGTTGCCTCTTACATCACCGCTGTATTCCTGTCCACAAGTGTACTGGGTCTCTGCTGGGGGTAGTTGTCCTAATTCATACGCAGCCAGCTAAGTGTTACAGCAGGCTTGCGCAAAATTCTTTCCTGCCTCTGTGTTGCCTCTTACATCACCGCTGTATTCCTGTCCACAAGTGTACTGGGTCTCTGCTGGGGGTAGTTGTCCTAATTCATACGCAGCCAGCTAAGTGTTACAGCAGGCTTGCGCAAAATTCTTTCCTGCCTCTGCTGTGCGTTCCGTAAGCAAAGTCAGCCTCCAACCACAGGCCAATAAGCGGCACATTTAATTACAGCGTTCTGTTTCTGCACTACTGGTAATACACCATGCTGAGGGGTAGGGGTAGGCCTAGACGACGTGGATGCGGCCGAGGACGCGGAGGCCCAAGTCAGGGTGTGGGCACAGGCCGAGCTCCTGATCCAGGTGTATCGCAGCCGACAGCTGCGGGATTAGGAGAGAGGCACGTTTCTGGCGTCCCCACATTCATCTCACAATTAATGGGTCCACACGGTAGACCTTTATTAGAAAATGAGCAGTGTGAGCAGGTCCTGTCGTGGATGGCAGAAAGTGCATCCAGCAATCTATCGATCACCCACAGTTCTGCGCCGTCCACTGCTGCAACTCTGAATCCTCTGGCTGCTGCTCCTCCTTCCTCCCAGCCTCCTCACTCCATTACAATGACATATTCTGAGGAGCAGGCAGACTCCCAGGAACTGTTCCCGGGCCCCTGCCCAGAATGGCCAGCAATGGTTCCTCTCCCACCGGAGGAGTTTGTCGTGACTGATGCCCAACCTTTGGAAAGTTCCCGGGGTCCGGGGGATGAGACTGGGGACTTCCGGCAACTGTCTCAAGAGCTTTCAGTGGGTGAGGAGGACGATGACTATGAGACACAGTTGTCTATCACTCAGGTAGTAGTAATTGGAGTAAGTCCGAGGGGGAGCGCACAGAGGATTCAGAGGAAGAGCAGCAGGACGATGAGGTGACTGACCCCACCTGGTTTGCTACGCCTACTGAGGACAGGTCTTCAGAGGGGGAGGGAAGTGCAGCAGCAGGGCAGGTTGGAAGAGGCAGTGCGGTGGCCAGGGGTAGAGGCAGGGCCAGACCGAATAATCCACCAACTGTTTCCCAAAGCGCCCCCTCGCGCCATGCCACCCTGCAGAGGCCGAGGTGCTCAAAGGTCTGGCAGTTTTTCACTGAGTGCAGACGACCGACGAACAGTGGTGTGCAACCTTTGTCGCGCCAAGATCAGCCGGGGAGCCACCACCACCAGCCTCACCACCACCAGCATGCGCAGACATATGATGGCCAAGCACCCCACAAGGTGGGACGAAGGCCGTTCACCGCCTCCGGTTTGCACCGCTGCCTCTCCCCTTGTGCCCCAACCTGCCACTGAGATCCAACCCCCCTCTCAGGACACAGGCACTACCGTCTCCTGGCCTGCACCCACACCCTCACCTCCGCTGTGCTCGGCCCCATCCACCAATGTCTCTCAGCGCACCGTCCAGCCGTCGCTAGCGCAAGTGTTGGAGCACAAGCGCAAGTACGCCGTCACGCACCCGCACGCTCAAGCGTTAAACGTGCACATAGCCAAATTTATCAGCCTGGAGATGCTGCCGTATAGGGTTGTGGAAACGGAGGCTTTCAAAGGTATGATGGCGGCGGCGGCCCCGCGCTACTCAGTTCCCAGTCGCCACTACTTTTCCCGATGTGCCGTCCCAGCCCTTCACGACCACGTCTCCCGCAACATTGTACGCGCCCTCACCAACGCGGTTACTGCCAAGGTCCACTTAACAACGGACACATGGACAAGCACAGGCGGGCAGGGCCACTATATCTCCCTGACAGCACATTGGGTGAATTTAGTGGAGGCTGGGACAGAGTCAGAGCCTGGGACCGCTCACGTCCCACCCACCCCCAGAATTGCGGGCCCCAGCTCGGTGCGGGTATCTGCGGCGGTGTATGCTTCCTCCACTAAACCACCCTCCTCCTCCTACGCAACCTCTGTCTCGCAATCAAGATGTGTTAGCAGCAGCAGCACGTCGCCAGCAGTCGGTGTCGCGCGGCGTGGCAGCACAGCGGTGGGCAAGCGTCAGCAGGCCGTGCTGAAACTACTCAGCTTAGGAGAGAAGAGGCACACGGCCCACGAACTGCTGCAGGGTCTGACAGAGCAGACCGACCGCTGGCTTGCACCGCTGAGCCTCCAACCGGGCATGGTCGTGTGTGACAACGGCCGTAACCTGGTGGCGGCTCTGCAGCTCGGCAGCCTCACGCACGTGCCATGCCTGGCCCACGTCTTTAATTTGGTGGTTCAGCGCTTTCTGAAAAGCTACCCACGCTTGTCAGACCTGCTCGGAAAGGTGCGCCGGCTCTGCGCACATTTCCGCAAGTCCCACACAGACGCTGCCACCCTGCGCACCCTGCAACATCGGTTTCATCTGCCAGTGCACCGACTGCTGTGCGACGTGCCCACACGGTGGAACTCTACGCTCCACATGTTGGCCAGGCTCTATGGGCAGCGTAGAGCTATAGTGGAATACCAACTCCAACATGGGTGGCGCAGTGGGAGTCAGCCTCCTCAATTCTTTACAGAAGAGTGGGCCTGGTTGGCAGACATCTGCCAGGTCCTTGGAAACTTTGAGGAGTCTACCCAGATGGTGAGCGGCGATGCTGCAATCATTAGCGTCACCATTCCTCTGCTATGCCTCTTGAGAAGTTCCCTGCAAAGCATAAAGGCAGACGCTTTGTGCTCGGAAACAGAGGCGGGGGAAGACAGTATGTCGCTGGATAGTCAGAGCACCCTCCTGTCTATATCTCAGCGCATTGAGGAGGAGGAGGAGGAGCATGAGGAGGAGGGGGAAGAGACAGCTTGGCCCACTGCTGAGGGTACCCATGCTGCTTGCCTGTCATCCTTTCAGCGTGTATGGCCTGAGGAGGAGGAGGAGGAGGAGGACGATCCTGAAAGTGATCTTCCTAGTGAGGACAGCCATGTGTTGCGTACAGGTACCCTGGCACACATGGCTGACTTCATGTTAGGATGCCTTTCTCGTGACCCTCGCGTTACACGCATTCTGGCCACTACGGATTACTGGGTGTACACACTGCTCGACCCACGGTATAAGGAGAACCTTTCCACTCTCATACCCGAAGAGGAAAGGGGTTCGAGAGTGATGCTATACCACAGGACCCTGGCGGACAAACTCATGGTAAAATCCCCATCCGACAGCGCTAGTGGCCGAAGGCGCAGTTCCGAGGGCCAGGTAGCAGGGGAGGCGCAGAGATCAGGCAGCATGTACAGCACAGGCAGGGGAACACTCTCTAAGGCCTTTGACAGCTTTCTGGCTCCCCAGCAAGACTGTGTCACCGCTCCCCAGTCAAGGCTGAGTCGGCGGGAGCACTGTAAAAGGATGGTGAGGGAGTACGTAGCCGATCGCATGACCGTCCTCCGTGACGCCTCTGCTCCCTACAACTACTGGGTGTCGAAGCTGGACACGTGGCCTGAACTCGCGCTGTATGCCCTGGAGGTGCTTGCTTGTCCTGCGGCTAGCGTCTTGTCAGAGAGGGTGTTTAGTGCGGCTGGGGGAATCATCACAGATAAGCGTACCCGCCTGTCAACCGACAGTGCCGACAGGCTTACACTCATCAAGATGAACAAAGCCTGGATTTCACCAGACTTCTCTTCTCCACCAGCGGACAGCAGCGATACCTAAACAATTAGTAGGCTGCACCCGCGGATGGAAGCTTTGTTCTCTATCACCATCAAAAACGTGGACCTTTTAGCTTCATCAATCTGTGTATAATATTCATCCTCCTCCTCCTGCTCCTCCTCCTGAAACCTGACGTAATCACGCCGAACGGGCAATTTTTCTTAGGCCCACAAGGCTCAGTCATAATTTTTGTAAACAATTTTTATACGTTTCAATGATCATTAAAGCGTTGAAACTTTCACCTGAACCAATTTTTATTTTAACTGGGCTGCCTCCAGGCCTAGTTACAAATTAAGCCACATTAACCAAAGCGATTAATGGGTTTCACCTGCACTCTTGGTTGGGCATGGGCAATTTTTCTGACGTACATTAGTACTGTTGGTACACCAATTTTTTTGGGCCCTCGCCTACAGTGTAATCCAATTAATTTTTTGCCCACCTGCATTAAAGCTGACGTTACATCAGCTGTGCTGGGCACTGCAATGGGATATATTTATGTACCGCCGGTGGGTTCCAGGGAGCCACCCATGCTGTGGGTCCACAGGGAGTTGTAACAGCATGTGTCTACTTCTAAAGAACCCCAGTCTGACTGGAGCATGCAGTGTGGGCCGAAGCCCACCTGCATTTAATCGGACGTTACCTCAGCTGTGATGGGCACTGCAATAGGATACATTTATGTATAGCCGGTGGGTTCCAGGGAGCCACCCATGCTGTGGGTGCACACGGAATTCCCATTGCGGAGTTGTACCTGCCTGTGACTATTTATAAAAAAAAACGCGGTCTGACTGGGGCATGCAGACACCTTGACAGAATGAATAGTGTGTGGCACATGGGTTCCCCATTGCTATGCCCACATGTGCAGCTCCTGATGGCGGTGGCACAGGATTATATTTTTCATTGCTTCTGTACAGCATTGCGGGCTATCACCCCGCCCCTTTTAAAGAGGGTCGCTGCCTAGCCGTGCCAACCCTCTGTAGTGTGTGCCTGCGGTTCCTCCTCATGGCAGACGCACGTATAAATAGACATGAGGGTGGTGTGGCTATGAGGCCAGCGTGTGGCATGAGTGCAGCTGAAGGCTGCGCAGGGACACTTTGGTGTGCGCTGTGGACACTGGGTCGTGCGGGGGGGGTGGGGGGGTTGGGCAGCATGTAACCCAGGAGAAGTGGCAGCCGAGTGTCATGCAGGCAGTGATTGTGCTTTGTTGGAGGTAGTGTGGTGCTTAGCTAAGGTATGCATTGCTAATGAGGGCTTTTTCAGAAGTAAAAGTTGTTGGGAGGGGGGGGCACTCTTGCCACTATTGTGGCTTAATAGTGGGACCTGGGAACTTGAGATGCAGCCCAACATGTAGCCCCTCGCCTGCCCTATCCGTTGCTGTGTCGTTCCCATCACTTTCTTGAATTGCCCAGATTTTCACAAATGAAAACCTTAGCGAGCATCGGCGATATACAAAAATGCTCGGGTCGCCCATTGACTTCAATGGGGTTCGTTACTCGAAATGAACCCTCGAGCATCGCGATAATTTCGTCCCAAGTAACGAGCATTTTGGTGCTCGCTCATCTCTAATAAGCAACAGTGAATAAAACTACCACCATAAATAATGTTGCCTGTTACTATTTTGGTTGAAATGACAGTCTCTCATATTTACTAAAAAAGACAAGTATTTTTAGTAAGTACTCTGCTCTATGGTACTGACTGCCTGAAACTACAGTATGAGACAGGGGACTCATTCAGCCGGCAGCAACATGGAGAGGAGAATGAGGTGCTACTAGACTCCTCTGAAATCCAGAACACCCAATCCTTCTTTATCCAGTTATCTGCTGTCAGAGGAGAGTTGGAAGGCCGCAATACACTTTAAGTAGTTGGCCAATCCCACTGAAATAATGAGGTTTAACGGACTTTCATCTAATTTACATGGGCATCTTTAGTCTAGTTATCACCAGGGCAGATTGGATTTCCCAGTATATCTGCAGGCCATAATCCATATTGCAGCCACTTTGCATGACAATTGAAGCAGATAAGGATATGAAACATGTACTGTAAATGAACAAGTGGAATTTCAGGGTGACGGACAGACTACAAAACAACAAAGTTAACAACCCTATATTGCCTTTACCTACATTTTACCTTATATGGTATGTGTTTTATGTGTGCACCTGTATGTGATTGTGTTTTTAATTAATTTGGGCGGCACTCTGTGATTTGTGCCTTGTATGACATATTCAATATTTATACAAAGGATTGTGTATGTGTATAATAGCTTGATAAAGGCCTACTTTAGGCCAAAATGTAGCCTACATTTTAACCCTTTCCAATCCACTGTCTGACATCTAAAGACATTATGATTTAACCCTTTCCAATCCACTGACTGACGTCTGAAGACATTATGATTTAAGGCTGTACAGCTCCGATGTTGGAAGACATCGGGGTTCTCTTACTGTATATTGCCAGCCACTCTGCTGTCAGAGCCTATCCAACATGTCACCTCATGCAATATTAGCTATAGCGAGCAGATAGCGCCGTTGCATAATGGAAAAAAAAGTAAGCCCCCTAGGAAAATCAGGATACAAATTGGATTTGAAAGGGTTAAGGCTGTACAGCTCCGATGTTGGAAGATGTCTGTCGGGGTTCTCTTACTGTATATTGCCAGCCTCTCTGCTGTCGGAGCCTATCCAACGTGTCATCTCATGCAGTACTGGCTTTAACCAGCATATAGCGCCGTTGTGTAACGGCAGAAAAAGACTAAGCCCCCTAGGAAAATCTGGACACAAATTGGATTAGAAAGGGTTAAAGATGACCATGGAGCAATAAAGTTTATGTTTTAATCTTACTCCTTCTTATGCTGCCATTATTTTTGTGTTCTGTTGTATTATACACTAGGCCTTTTGGCTTTGGCCTGTTTTTGTGGCTTGCATTTTTTTTCCACCTCACTCCAAGGAGGAACTTTTTGAATGCTGCTGTGCATCTCGCTTTTTGAACATCCCAAACATAAGATCATCACCGAGAAGAAGCAAATGATAAGAAGATGAAGAATCAGGATGAAGCACCGAATCAGCACAATACTATTGAACTAAATGGTTGGTTGTGTAGAAACTCTGCAATTTCATTCGTGTTCTGCTTTGACACAATTGCCAAAAAAATGAAAATCGTAATTTTTTCCTTCTGTTTTGCTTAAATTCATTCAAAAACTTTGGGGTCTAAATACGCAGTACACCCCTAGATGAATTCACTAAGGGATCTAGTTTTCAAAATGTGGTCATTTGTGGGGATTCTCTGTTGTTTTGGCTGCTCAAGGGCTCTACAAGTGTGCAAAGGGGCCTAAAACGCCTTCAAACAAAAATGTCTCTTCTGAAAGCCGGCTGTTCCTTTCGGATTGGGCACAGTGGACATACAGACATAAGATTAGGGTCACAATGGGTATGTTTCTGAACATGGGACAAACAGGGGGATCCATTTTGGGGTGCAAATCCCCATTTTTACGTGCACTTTAGAAAAAAAAGTCTTTAAAATGACATTTTCAAAAATATGAAATTTTTATTTTTTCTCCTCTAAATTGCATTAACTCCTGAAAAGATACCGTGGAGTTGAAATACTGACACCCCTCAGTGAATACATTGAGGGATGTAGTTTATAAAATAGGGTCATTTTGGGGGGTATCTATCATCCTATGAGCCTTTGCAATCTTAGCTTGGTGTAGGAAAACAATATGTTCCTCTGCTGAATTCAAAAATCATCATAAAATGACCGATTAGCTCTTGCTTTGGAGATACAGTGACATGTCATTTTTTAGAGTTTACATTTTTATTTTGTGGGAATTTTTTTTTTGGGGGGGGGGGGGGAGTTGTCACACCTCTCAACTGACATAACAGAACGTTCTCCATATGTTTGTAGGTTATATACATAATAAATGTTGCTATGACTGAGTTTCATATTGTTTCTGTTTTTCTCTTTTTCAGAATTTCTAGTTTTAGAGTGCTTTTGAAGTGTAAAATTTGCTATATCATAATGCCACAAAAATGTGTAAATTTAGTGAATAATTTTTGTTACATTTGTGGTGAAATAACATTTTCGTAACACAAAACGCAATCTGATGCCTCTTGTGAAGACTGCCTATCCTCATTATTATGGTATGAAGGTAGGGGACCAGGATAAGTCATGGGCTCCACATATATGTTGCAACTCTTGTTCAGTTAAACTACGAGAATGTCTGAAAAATAAAAAATTATCTATGGCTTTTGCCGTGCCTATGGTTTGGCGGGAGCCTACAAATCATACAGATGACTAACTGATGAGTCATCAGGACTGAAAATAAACCACCAGTGTATCATCATGGTTATTACGACATACAACAGAAACCTAGAGAATATTTCTTTGGCGTGACTATATATATATATATATTATATATATATATATATATACATATATACATACACACACACACACAGTGCACAGGTTACAGGTTACAGGTTTTAGGTGGATGTGGAAAAAATGCTACAAAGTAAAAGTTGTTTCAAGAATAGAAGTGTTAGTAGTTACTCAGCTCTGTTCCCGGGCTTCTATTTACTTCAGCTGCGGCCAATAGAAAGTCTAACAAGCCAAGTGACAGGTTTACAGGATGTCACCAGGCCAGAAGTCCTGGGAACGTCACATGTCAGATGCTGTGGCGCAGGAGTATGTTACTTTTATATAGTTTTGGGCATAGATGGCCCCAAAACGACACAAAATTTAAGTCAGACAACCTCTTTAACAAAATACTAAATGAATGAAGAATAGATAATTCTAAATCAAATCAATATTTGGTGTGACCCCCCTCTTTGCCTGCAAAAGAGCATTAATGCTTCTAGGTTTACTTGCACAAAATCAGGGATAGTCAGGTGTATGATTAACCAATTATACCAATAATGATCATCATTTTCACATGTAGGTTTAAACAGTTGTTAAAACAGAAACCACCCTGTAGGAGGCTTAAAATTGGATGAGGAACAGTCAAACTCTGCTACAGAGGTAAGATTATGGAAGAAAATTTCATGTCACAGGTCATACATGACAGCAAGACTTGGCACATCAACAAGACACAGGGTAGTTATACTGCTTTAGGAAGCATAGTTATACTGCTTCACTCCCAGGCAAAGAGGACCGTAAATGCACTTGTCAGCCAAGGAAACTTAGTGCAGCAATTGAAATACACATCATGCTTACATCCCTTCAAAATCAGAAAATGTCCAACGGTGCCAGCTGAGAACTGGTAGAAGTAGGTGAAACCGAGGTACACCCATCTACTGTTCAGAGACGTCTATCTGGAAGTGGTCTTCATGGAAGAATTGCAGCCAAAAGGCCATTCCTTTAACATGGAAACAAGGCCAAGTGACCCAACTACGCACAAAAATATAAGAGCTGGAGTGCAGGTGTCTGGACTGATGAATCAAAATGTGAAATATTTGGCTGTAACAGAAGGCAGGTTCACTGAAGAGTTGGAGAGAGTGGTACAATAATGAGTGTCTGCAGGTAGCAATGAAGCATCATGGAAGTTCCTTGAATGTTTTGGGGGTTGCATTTCAGCAAATGGAGTGGGGATTTGGTCAGAATTAATTGTGTCCTCAATGCTGAGAAATACAAGCAAATACTTATATATCATGCAATATCATCAGGGTGGCATCTGATTGCCTCCAAATTTATTCTGCAGCAGGACAACGACCGCAAAACATACCGCCAATGTCATTAAGAACTACTAGGGTAAAGAAGAACAAGGAGTCCTGGAAGTGCTGATATGGCCCCCACAGAGCCCCGATCTCACATCATCCATTCCACCTGGGATAACATGAAGATACAGAAGAATGTGGGCAAGTCTACATCCACAAAACATCTGTGGTTAGTTCTCCAATAAGTTTGGAACAACCTACCTGCCGAGTTCCTTCAAAGACTGTTTGCAAATGTACCTAGAAGAATTGGTGCTGTTTTGAAGGTAAAGAGCGGTCACCCCAAATATTGATATGATTTACATTTCTCTTTTATCCATTCACTTTGCATTTTGTTAATTGAGAAAAGCAAACTATGGACACTTCTATTTGTGAAAATATTCTTACTTGGCAGCTCTTTTTCCACACCTGCCTAGAACGTTTGCACAGTATTGTATATATTGGTACTGGTGCGATATGTCTCCACTGGATGTATGAGTGGAGACATGGGTTGTCCAGTCTGAGTTAGAGGGTATGCCTAAGTGATGGGCACAGCTGTGGATTGGCTGCCGCACACACACATTCCCAGAAACACATGTACTGCCCATCCCCCCTGACAAGCTCATACATCTCCCTGCCGGACTCCCATCTCTACTCATGTCCCCCCACCAATGCGCTCACACATCTCCCTGCCAGATTGCCGTGTCAGTTCCCAGCACTTGCTAACAACTCCACTCTCACCGTCCATAGCGCCGGTGGCAAACCCTGCTCTCACTGTCCATGTACCCCCGCCATCACAGCAGCAGCCAGCCCTGCTGTCACCTATCATCCTTATGAACATTTATGCTGAGTATTCATTTGTGATGATGAACATCTGCGCTGTGTGGCTACAGACCAATTGCAATGTAGTAGGTGGGGGTGTGTCTGTTTTATGTTGTTGATCATTGGTGTTTGTTTATATATATATATATATATATATATATATATATATATATATATAGCCATGTTATGTCTATGCTGCATGCTTGAAAAAGACCTAAGAAAGGTCGAAACGTCCCAGCTCTTGTGTTGAGGAATAAAGATTTATATTTTAGAAAGTAACTCCCGAGTGTTGGTCCATCCTCTTGGATATAGCTGTGGCCCCGCTGTCACTGTCATCGTTGGACTCCCTGCTGCTGTGTGCAGGAGCATGGAGCCGCTGCTGAGACACAGACATACTGACAAGGGAAGACGGAGCATGGAGCCGCTGCTGAGACACAGACACCCTGACAGGGGGAGACAGACAGTACCTGACGTGCACTGTGCTCTCTGCGGGGAGCAAGGACCATGTGTGTCATAGTGTGTGCGAATACTACTCCAGAAGTGGCGGCAGGGAATGCCCATCTGGGGGCGTGACATGTCACTAAGCCCAACCAAACCATGTCTCCACTCATAGTTCTGGTGGAGACAAATTGCACCAGTACCGTATATATTTAATAGCTTAGAGCCTGACATAGTAGACATAGTAAACGCTGTTTCTACAATATTTTTAGCATCTGTGGAGTTAAATTCTTCTGAAAATATCCTAAACTTTACTGATCTGACAGACAAATAATAAACAAGAATGTTATTTTATTTCTGGTAGATAGGTCTGAGCTTGTATGCGCTAATACAATATCTTCATTCCAACCACAAGGATAAGAACAACCACATTTGTCCTCAAGTGAACAGAATGTGAAGCGGTACATGTGGATATCATTTTAGCCTGGTCTAGTCTTGTGGACTCTTCGCACTCATGAGACGGAGCTTAACAGATACACTGGCAAGAATGTAGGGAACATATTAATAAAAACAAAGTTAAAACACAACTGCCCACCGTCCACTGACTATCTTCTGCAGGTATTCTGACAATGCACAGAACATTATTTCCCTTCAAAAAGTCTATCTTGTGCTTTTATCTGAATGAATGTTTATTTGACCATGAAATCTGGAATTTCTCTGCAAGCACACAGAGTAGTAATGCTTTAGAGCAGGCCTGTACAACATATGGCTCCCGGGCCACATGCAGCCCGGCAGAGGATTTCTGGCAGCCCACGGTCTGTGACATGACTATAATTGTCAAGAGGCTGTTCGCTAGCCTATTGACATCATAGTCATGTTACAGCCCGCAGCACATTCATGTCACGCTAGCAATAAAGCCTAAACCGCTGCAGTAGTGGTAGCGTGACATGACTGTGCAGGGTAAAGGACCTTCCGTGAATGACAGTCATGTGAATGACTGTTATTCAAGTTGGGCTCCGGGAGTGGCAGAATCTTTCAATCTGCAGTATGTGCATCTGTAAGTGCATCCTAGTGTAGTAGCCCAGTACATGCTTTCCTGGCCCCCTCCATAATGTCATACATGTATGTCTTATGTGGATGCTCTGTGCAAACTGTCTTGTCATTCTGTCATGTGTATTGCACAGCTGCAGCAAATGAGAGGTTAATGTTTTCAAAGTGGGAGCTGACTGTCTATAAATGTAACAATTCTATCCCGTCACGTGGTATGAGTGAGGCTATAAATGTGAGTGGTTAAGAGCGGAAAAGGGAGAAGTTCCCTATCTTTTGAAGTTGTAGTCAGGAGTTTCAGTTGCATGGGGGCACCTTCAGCCCTCGTGTAGTAAAGCATAGAATAGGAGGAGAGGTTTTCCCAGCTTGGATGTACATGTGTGGAGAAAGGAGTGAGCCCCACCTAAGCAGAGCGAGAACAACCGTGAGTGAGTGCTTATCAAGGCCCAGTGCAGAGGTACTTTTTAAGTATATGTTTTCCTACACGGCTGTCTGATGTCTGGATCACCGTGTAGAGGTACACCCTTTTGTCTGTCACGCACAGGTCTGGGTCACCATGTGGAGGTACTACTGGTCAAGTCTATTAATTTTTCCTGCACTTATCATCGTTAAGTAGAGTTGTTTCAGGCCCTGATCATTCCCGAGGTCCTGAGGTACTCTATCACTGTCTGTGGCTCAATTATTTCCTCACCAATGTTGATGCCAGTGGGTGTCAGAATTCCGTGACAACCTCATCACCTGTCCTACTGTTTGTTGGGCATCCCAATGCTCAGGGTGTCCGGAAGGGGCCCAGCGCTGCCCTGGCCTTGGCGATGTGCGTTCCTCTGGGAGGTAGTGTGATAAGTGTCACCATGACAAGTCAGTATCTTACCCTCCCAGCTCCTCAGCGTATGCCATGTATCCAGGATCACCCTACGGGCCGCTGCAGGACCTTACTTCTTTTTGGCGTCACTGGGAACAGGATTGAATCTGTTGTGCCGCACAGTCATGCCTGCGGTAATACAGAGGTACTATCCACAAAGAAGAAATGTGTCAACAGTTTACAAAAGTTTGAACTGTGCTGTTACGATTGTGTGGGCAAACTAAGCACAGGGTCCACACGATCGTGACCAAAAAGTTGCACACAAGGGTTTCAGACAAACTGACCCTGTGCTACAAGGGAGGATGACATGGCCCTACCTAAGCGGGGACATCACCCCAATAAAGGGCGGCCCAGCAGTCTTCGGATCTGGGCCCTAGCTGCTCCTATGAACCACGCACCAGAACAGGATACATACACATGCCACATAACAGGGACAGAACAACAGGACACAAAGAGCCATAAAACACAGCATACAGCAGCCAAAATGCAAACACTAATAGCAGATGGTAAAGCTGAATATAAAAGCAAGGTGTTAGTTCAAACATGGGCCAATTAACTTAAGCTGTAAGCCCCGGAAGGCCCCTCGTGTCTTGCAGTCCCTACACTAGCAAGACACATCTACTAGAGGACCCCAGGGGCCACCCTAGCGCAGAAATAGCAAACAAACTCAACAGAAAAAACTGACAGAAAATAAACATACAAACGGACATGAACCAGCAAGACACCAAACACACAGCAAGCTGCAACGGACAAGGATTCATGGCTGCTCACTCTGGACACAAAACACACAGCAAGCTGTAATGGACATAGATACATGACTGCTCACTCTGGACACTAGTCAGACACTGACAGGAGCAGGGTTTATATGTGAGCAAAGACCCAGGAGATTGGCTAGCAGGAAGTCACCACACCCAGCCAGCTCAATCATTCACCACCTGTATAGCTGTGCTGCTAGAAACCATAGTACTACAGGTCTCAGCAGCACAAGATAACATGTGCATTCCGTGCCGGACTGCTTAAAATGGCACCCAAATTTTAATGCTCTCCTTTCTCCGGCTCGCTCCCACCAAAACTTTCCCGCCAGAGCATTGGCGTCAAAGGGACCACACTCTGGACAGGGGCAGAGTAGGGGGGAGGAACCACCCATCAAAGTGACTTTTAACAACCCCCAAGGGGAGAAGTTACCTGCAGCTGCAGACTCCTTGTGCCAGACGTCCTACCCCCGAGGCTGCAGCTGGACTGTCTCTCAGGAGGCAGCCGTTCTATTGGGGGGTAGATCCCCCAACTAATCTGGCTTTCCACCAGTTCGGTCTCTCTCGCTATCACTGATCAGCGATTGGATGTGCCCACCGGGGATGCTACAAAGCCCCCACACACTTTTCGTTTCCCAGAAGCTGGACTCTATGCTAATGGACTCTTTACGTGAGAGACATTGTTCCTGACCCCAGTTAAGCCCCCTAAGAAAAAGGACTTTAAAGTTTTATTCCCCTTTCTAAGTTAAACATGTTTTTTTCATATTGAAAAGTTTGAAATGTTTATGCAGCGTTAATGTTTAAGTAATGTGCAGGTGGAACTTACGTAATCATGCTTATTTCTCTGCTCTCGGTAAAGTAAATGTTTATATCTGCTAATTTAAAAATATTTAGCTTAGATATGCCACCGTGTGCATGAGGTGGTATGGGATGGTATGGATGATTTATGTGCATGACTGGGGGTTTCTTGCGCTCCCCATGTCACGTCTCAGTGCTAGCTGTCCGTCTTTTCTGTCCCAGCAGGCGGGGCCTTCCTTTCACCTTTCTCTTTAATCACAAACAGTGGTATTGACTTAAAGGGGTTGTCTCGCGAAATCAAGTGGGGTTATACACTTCTGTATGGCCATATTAATGCACTTTGTAATATACATCGTGCATTAAATATGAGCCATACAGAAGTTATTCACTTACCTGCTCCGTTGCTAGCGTCCTCGTCTCCATGGTTCCGTCTAAATTCGCTGGCGGCTTGCTTTTTTAGACGCGCTTGCGCAGTCCGGTCTTCTGCTCTGAGCACGAGCCGCTTCAGTGTGCTCGCCACTACAGCTCTTCTGCGCATGCGCAGACGAGCTGTATCTTCTCGGGAGCGCGCTGGAGCGGCCATTCTGCTACCATCCTCTCTTAGAGGAAGGTGCAGAGCCGCCCAGCCCAGCCGAGCCGCCCAGCCCAGCCCAGCCGCCCAGGTAAGTGATGGGTGACGGACTGACGGGGGTGACGCATGACTGACTACCGCTGTGGCCCCGGAGCCTACCGCTGGGCCCCGGAGCCTACCGCTGGGCCCCGGGGCCTACCGCGGGGGAGCCGGGGGCTAGCGCGGGGGAGCCGGGGGCTAGCGCGGGGGAGCCGGGGGCTAGCGCGGGGGAGCCGGGGGCTAGCGCGGGGGAGCCGGGGGCTAGCGCGGGGGAGCCGGGGGCTAGCGCCGGTTACCTGCTGCCTGGCGGTGGGTGACTGGTCGGCCGCGTTCAATCCCAGGGTCCGGTCGGCGGCTGCAGGGTGTCTGGTTGTCAGGGAGACACAGCTGGTAGCGTCTCGGGAGCGCGCACGTCGGGCTACAGCAAGCGACGGGAAAAGAGCCGGCGGCCATCTTGCGGAAACTTTTCATAAGTTGCTGAAACGCTGGAACTGTAAGTACAAACCAGCTAGAAAAGTCATTTACAGGGGGGCTTAGTAATGTATGCTTAATTAGGGGGACTGGGCAAAAAAAAATTTCACTGCTTCCTCGAGACAACCCCTTTAAGCTACTAACTGCGCCATTGATTTCTACTTGTTTCAGAGAACTGAGGAACTCTTGAACTGTCTGGGGCTCATTTATTTCCCCGCCCAAGGGCGTAACTATAGAGGATGCAGGGGATGCGGTTGCACCCGGGCCCAGGAGCCTTGTGGGGCCCATAAGGCCTCTCTTTTCCATATAGGGAGCCCAGTACTATGAATAAAGCATTATAGTTAGGGGCCCCGTTCCAGGTTTTGCATTGGGGCCCAGGAGCTTCAAGTTACGCCTCTGTCCCCCCCGATGTTCATGCCAGTGGGCCCCGGAACAGTGCCGTCACCCATGTCAACCTCATCACCTGTCCTACTGTTTATTAGGCATCCCCATGCCGGGGGTGTCTGGAAGAGTCCCAGCGCTGCCCTGGCCTTGGCTACGTGCATCCCTCCGGGAGGGAGTGGGCATGGTAAGTGCCGCCATGACAAGCCAGCATCTTACCCTCCCAGCTCCTCAGCGTATGCCATGTGTCCGAGGTCACCCTACGGGACGCTGCACTAGGTTCCTAAGTAGATTGCAAATGTAAATTGTTACTATTTCAAATGTTTAGTTTAATCATTAGACTATAGAATAGATAGGTTTTTATAGCACGAATCCATAGACTCCCAGTCAAAATATGATATACTGGGGACAAAAAAAAGTTAAAATAGGTAAAAAAGTTTTTTTTAATTATTGGAAAAAATAAAGCAAATAATACCTAATGCACACATGCGTTTTTGCACTGCAGGATCTGGATCCCACAGCAAATAGAGGAAATCGCGACATGTCCTATACTAGTATGAGCCTCGCACAACTGCATCATTGCTAATGTGCGCCAGCCAGCACATCCGCAGCGCAGAGTAAAGACGTGGGACAGGTAAGCCGGAGGTCACTGCAAGGGCACAGGGTCGCATCCTGCTGTGAGGATTTCGCAGTCGGAATCTGACCCGGCTTTCTGCATTCGGCCTAAAAGTATAAAAAAAAAACTTACAAAGTGAGCTGCTAAAAACCGAGAGGTTTGACAATTTTCATTTTGGCCCCTACCTGCTGCCAAGCTGTGCAGGACTGCTTTAGAAGAATAGTGGCACCCTATTTGGGTACAAGGTGATGGACTGTTAATTTACCAGGAGGCTGGAATTAGCACACGTAACGGGGCGGAGCTACGCGATGACGCGTAAAAGGGGGCGGAGCCAGAACACCGCTGCTGCCGGACAGACCCGAAAGCAGAAGACCCTTCTGCGCAAGCGCGTCTAATCGGGCGATTAGACGCTGAAGTTAGACGGAGCCATGGAGACGGGGACGCCAGCGCAGGGAAGGTAAGTGAATAACTTCTGTATGGCTCATATTTAATGCACGATGTATATTACAAAGTGCATTAATATGGCCATACAGAAGTGCTTAACCCCACTTGCTTTCGCGAGACAACCCCTTTAAGACCAGCTTTTCATACACTGCTCTTAATATCATCCTTGTTGGTGCATGATGTGCTTAGTATATGAAGACACACAACTCTTCATATATTAGGTGTATCTCAGCTCCATAGACCTCTACATCAGCTAGAAGCTGGTGTAGATTTCTGATATCATTTATGACAGTTTCAGTTATAAATTAAACATAAATTTATCGGTTCACGCAGCAGCTCCCCTCCCAACAAGCCATACCTGCTTTCAGGAAAGTAACGTAGTGTACCTATCAAAAACTTGTGAAATGTTTGTGCAGGTACACCTTGTGCCAAAAAATTGTGACTTTTTTTTTTACACACAAACACTAATACTAACTCAACCCTATGCACTTCTGGCTTTATGCAAGAGTCTAATTGATGAATGCATGTATGGATGGGCCCTCTAATTCTTCGATATTATTCCTTGCTAAAGCTCTCTACAGGCATGATCCAAACCCTTCCAGGATACACTGTTTGGAATATCACTTCAGTAACTTTTTTATTCAATGTAATAAAGAAATCTGCCACCAGAGGGCAGCACTGTATTACTTTTAACATATTTGCTGTCTAGTGAAAATATTGTCTTCTTCAAGCCCTTAAAGGGGTTGTCTCGCGAAAGCAAGTGGGGTTAAGTACTTTTGTATGGCCATGTTAATGCACAATCAGAAGGCTGGAATTGGCACATGTGACGGGGCGGAGCTACGCGATGACGCGTACCAGGGGGCGGAGCCAGAACGCCGCTGCTGCCGAGCGGAGCCGAAGGGAGAAGACCCATCTGCGCAAGTGCGTCTAAAAAAGCAAGAAGACACCGGAATTAGACGGAGCCATGGAGACGGGGACGCCAGCAACGGAGCAGGTAAGTGAATAACTTCTGTATGGCTCATATTTAATGCACGATGTATATTACAAAGTGCATTAACATGGCCATACAGAAGTGCATAACCCCACTTGCTTTCGCGAGACAACCCCTTTTAAAAGAGAACCTGTCAGGTCCGCTAAACTGCCTGCGGGGCCGAACTGGAGTTAGACAGGACTGGCCTTCGGGGTATTGGACCTGCATCACTCCACCTAGATGAAGGGGATGTCACAAAGCAGCCTTTTCTCGCCCAGGGCTGCCTGGCCCTGCTCCAAAAGCCCCAACTGCTGGAAGGGGTTAAATTCTTTAACACTCACTGATTGACTGCCATCTGAGTTCTGAGCAATCTCCACATAATCCACTGTACCTTCTTCCCTCCTCCTCCTCCAGCCGGGCTGCAGTGCACCCAAGGATCCTATTACTAGGTCGGGCTACAGAGGAGGTCAATATTACTATTTGGGGCAACAGAGGAAGTGCTATTGTTAAATGGGGCACCAAACAGGTCACTATTACTATTTGGGGCTACAGATGGGGTGGTCTTGCTAAGTGGGGGCATCTAGGGGATTCTTCTACACAGGGGGGCACTATTACTATTTGTGGCCATAGAGGGGCTCTCATTTCTATGTAGGAGGACTGAGGGGGTCTTATTTCTAAGTGGGGCTACTGAGAGGGTCCTGTTATTAAGTGAGATTACAGCGGACACGTTATTACTATGGGAGGGACCAGGGGCGTACCTAAAGACTCAGGGGCCCGGGTGCAAAAGTTCAGCTCGGGGCCCCCCCTTGGGCCTCCACCCCACACTCCCCCATACCTAGATCGTGCTGCATACATGATCTGCCCCTTGGCGTAATCTTTCCAAACATGACGCATTTCCTGAACATGAAAATTTGTTTGCAGCCACGCTGGCCACTCTTACACACACACCGCTTTTCACCAATATTAGCACAGCGCCCCAAGTGCCGTACTATACCAGAGAGAGAGAGAGAGAGAGAGGGAGAGATAGATAGATAGATAGATAGATAGATAGATAGATAGATAGATAGATAGGAGATAGATAGATAGATGTGAGACAGATAGATAGATAGATGGATAGATAGATATGAGATAGATAGATAGATAGATAGATAGATAGATAGGAGATAGATAAGAGATAGATAGATAGGAGATAGATAAGAGATAGATAGATATGAGATAGATAGATAGATAGATAGATAGATAGATAGATAGATAGATAGATATGAGATAGATAGATAGATAGATAGATAGATAGATAGATAGATAGATAGATAGATGTGAGATAGATAGATAGGAGATAGATAGATAGGAGATAGATAGATATATAGATACGAGATAGATAGATAGATGATAATACCGGTAATAGATAGATAGATAGATATGAGATAGATAGATAGATAGATAGATACACTTACCCCAGGGCTCGGTCCACTTCTCCATGTGACAGCAGCAGCAGGTGAGGTAAACTCAGAGTCTTCCGTGCAACAGGAAGCAGGGGGCAGCACATGATCACATGATCATTGTGCCCTGCCGTCCCATGTGACCTCCTGCCTCCTCCCCTGCCGGCCCATGTGAGTACCTCCCTGCTTTTCCTCTCAGGCTGGCCGTTCAGGCTGCCACATCATGTGGGGGAAGGAACGGCCAGCCATTAATGCACTGAATGTGCATGTGGGTATGGCGAAGGGCGGCCCCGGGGCCCCCTGAGCGCAGGGGCCGGGTCGCCATGGCGACCCCAGCACCCCCTGATGCTACGCCTATGGGAGGGACACCAAAAGTTGATTAGGGGTTGCAGCACCAGGCGGGGAGAGTAGGTGAGCCGGGGCTGTAAGTACTCTGAATGGGGATCTGAGCCCATAAGGAAGAAAAACAAATATGGATGACTCCAAAAAGAGATATCACCTGTGATCCGTGGCAGAAACTGCGCAGTAATCTCTATCAATGTGTACAGACGTTATTTTTGTACATCATATGCTAACTGTATGATTTAGAGGCATACTAAAGCTGAGTTGCTGTTTCTGTTATGAGCTTGGCTATGGTGCTGTATTCATGTTATGAGCTTGGTTCTGATACTGTATTTTTGTACTCTGGTTATTTCTGGTGCTGTAGGTTTCCACCCTAAGGGTGATTACCCACTAGCGTTTTTTTTCTGCTGTGAATTTGGTGCGTTTTTTTCCAATTGTCAATGGGACTTTCTAATGTTAAAAACGCAATGCACCAAAAACGCAAGTTTGCGTTAGAAAGTCCCATTGACAATTGGAAAAAAAAAACAGCGATTTTGCTGCAGAAAAAAAAACGCTAGTGGGTAGGCACCCTAATGGTGCACTCATATATAGTGGATTTGCTGTGGATTCTCCACAGCAGAAAAAGCTGCAGCAAATCCATGTCAGTCCCCACCAAAATACGTGTCAAAATCCACACAAAATTATTCAGACTGAATTTGCTGTGGATTTTTTCCCGCTGCAGAAAATCTTAAGCAAATCACATGTGAACATACCTTAAACATGGTTTCACACGGGCGATACAATCACGTGATTTTTGCGCGATTTTAGTGTGATGCGATTTTAACATTAGCAAGTACTATTGACTTTCGTGATGAAAAAAAAGTATTCTAAAAAAAACCTGCATTGCTGATGCTCAAAAATTGCGGTAACAAAGACGCGATTTTGCCACGATTTTCCCACAGCAGAATCTTGATCGTCTTTGTGAAACTAGCCTAAGGGCTTTTTTAGATGATCGTATGTGAGTACGTTTTTGCCCATGTAAAATTTACATACGCAATGGGCAGAGAATAGTTCCCGTTCATGTCAATGATGATTGCGAGGGACAATTATATCAAAGTCTGTATGGACCTTCTTGGGGACAAAGATACCTTTTGTAACCTACCATCTGACCCGACTCTAGTATTTTTAACCCCTTAAGGACCAGGTTGTTTTGTTCCTTAAAGGGGTTGTCCCGCGCCGAAACGGGTTTTTTTTTTTTTTTTTTAACCCCCCCCCCCCCCCCCCGTTCGGCGCGAGACAACCCCGATGCAGGGGTTAAAAAAACCACCCGCACAGCGCTTACCTGAATCCCGGCGGTCCGGCGTCTTCATACTCACCTGCTGAAGATGGCCGCCGGGATCCTCTGTCTTCATGGACCGCAGGGCTTCTGTGCGGTCCATTGCCGATTCCAGCCTCCTGATTGGCTGGAATCGGCACGTGACGGGGCGGAGCTACACGGAGCCCCATTCAGAAAAGAAGAAGACCCGGACTGCGCAAGCGCGGCTAATTTGGCCATCGGAGGGCCAAAATTAGTCGGCACCATGGAGACGAGGACGCCAGCAACGGAGCAGGTAAGTATAAAACTTTTTATAACTTCTGTATGGCTCATAATTAATGCACAATGTACATTACAAAGTGCATTATTATGGCCATGCAGAAGTGTATAGACCCACTTGCTGCCTCGGGACAACCCCTTTAAGGACCAGACACTTTTTAGGGATTTTACCCATGTGGCGGTTTTACTGCTCCATTTTTTTTCCTTTAGCTACCAAAATTATTTTTGCTGCATTTTTTTCCCGTGACATATAGGACTATTTTTTTAATATCTTTTTCACTTACTTTTTTTTCCCGTTTTTTAGTTTTATTGGGGGTAAAATGCTAAAAAAAATGATTTTTTTTAACATTTATAGTTTTTTTTAAATTATTTTTATATTTACACTAAAATAAAGTATGGGAATGGGTTCCTCTATTTATTTCGGACGTTTTGACATATAGTATGTATGGTTTTGGTTTACAGGGCGCATACGGCGACGTTTTTTGTTGGCGTCCGCTTTGTGTTATTCTCTTTCTTTTGTATGTATTGTTGTTTTATTGTGTTATTTTGTCTTACGGATGTATGTAATTGTGTTTTTTACTATCTATGTCCCCCATGATGTCATATAAGACCTCTGGGGGACATTCTTTTTTTTTTTTTACTTTATTTGACACTTTCCCACTATAGCTAGGGCATCCATAGGAGCCCTAGTTATAGGGGAAAGCAACACCTGTGGTGACATTAGTCACCTGCAGAGCTGCCAGGGTCTAAGTCTGACCCTCCAGCTCTGCATAGCAGGGAATCTCAGGAGGTCACATGACCCCCCGAGGCTCCCGTAGTGAAAGTAAATGTTACTTTCAGTTTCCCCATACAGTGCTCACTGAGCATTGTATATCGGGGAAGCAGAAGGCAGGAAGGGTTAAAAACCCCTACTGCCTTCTGCTCCCGTTCCTGTTTCTGACTGATTGCAGAGGCAGGAGACTTAGAGCACCACCGTAATTTTACTATCGGCGGTGCTCTAAACCCAGGAGCAGCCGCCGTATATTTACTGTGGCTGGTCCTAAATGGGTTAATAGAACTGTCTGTCATCTTAAACAAAGCACGTGAACTAAATCTGATGGGAACCGCTGAATTTGAGTTTATGAACCCAAAAGACCCGAAGATTGCCACCTTTTACATCCTCCCTAAAATACATAAGAGAACGAATCCGCTGTGTGGTCAACCTATAGTATCAGGCATCGACAACCTGAGCCAGAATGTGAGCGTATACATAGATCAAATCTTAAGACCCTTTGTTTCGGCCCTTCCATCACACATCAAAGACACCATGGATACATTATCACAGATCAGGGGAATATGCATTGAGACTGATACATTATTGGATGTAGAATCATTGTATAGCTCCATACCCCATCTAGGAAGCCTGAAGGCAGTCGATCATTTTTTAAAACAGAGAGGGACCCACTTCACTAAACACAGTGATTTCGTGAAGGAATTATTGACATTCATATTAACTCATAATTATTTCATGTTTAACGGTCACTACTTCCACAGCTCAGGGGCACGGCGATGGGGACTCCATGTGCCCCATCATACGCCAATCTGTACCTCGGCTGGTGCGAGGAACAACATGTATTTACGGAGCAGAGCACACTATAGTCTATAAATATCACCTCATGGGTCAGATTCATTGACGACATTTTTGTCTTATGGTCAGGAGATCAGGTGTCCTTCCAGAGTTATGTCAACAAATTGAATACCAATGATCTTAAGCTGAAGGTAACCTCTGAATAGAATATGTCCTCAATATCCTTTTTGGACATACAAATAACACAAGAACCAGATGGTACTCTATCAACTACCCTGTTCAAAAAAGACACAGCAGCTAACACACTGTTAGCATGGGAGAGTCACCATAACGAAAAGCAATACCTAAGGGCCAGTTCCTAAGGGTATGTCGTAATTGTTCCTCCACTAAAGAATTTCTAAGGGAAAGTGAAAAATTATCAGAGATTTCTGGAAAGATGTTACCCCACAGAGATAGTTAAAAAGGCTCAAGTTTTTTTGGCAACTCAGCAAAGAGCTGAACTACTGCAAACAAACTGCAAATATTCGTATTATAGGCACCTTCGACAACGGTGCCTCAGAGATGCAAAGGATTTTGGGACAGTTCTGGGATGTACTGAGAGATGATGAAGACATAAAAGAATACCTATCTGAATAATAATAACAATAATCTTTATTTGTATAGCGCCAACTTATTCCGCTTATTATTATTATTAGAATACCCCTATATCTAACCACATGTGGGAAAAACATGGTGGGGATCTAAATCAATTAAAATTTCAAGGAATAGAATCAATTTGGATCTATGGCCGCCATGGAAATGTTGACAAGAGGCTACTTCAAAAAGAGGCCTCACGGATTTACAGATTCAATTCTGTGCACCCAGCAGGCCTCAATGAGAATTTATCATTCAACTGTTTTATCAAATTAGTTATACATGTGATATGTAACAACTCAGAATTAATTGATACATATAAAACATTAGAGAATTTATTAGATAGGATACACGTTTAAGTGACATAAATGTGCAGCCTGTGCTTTTTTAAAAACACCACTAATTTTGTATCCCCTGACAAACTGATCGGAGGATCTAACTCGACGGGGTAAACTAAGGCCAAATAAGCGATAAGAGCAGTGAGGTAGATTATGAGGACTGATCGTCCCTCCTAGCTTGTGGTTACATTACCGTCCCGGTCCCCATGATGACCAAATTAAAAGACGGGAGTCACCTTATAAAAGAGGGAGGAGTTCCCATCCAACTCCCACAGTATGGGCATGCGAGGATTGAACAATAGCACTGCATACCCTCAATGGGAGGATCAGTAAAATCCCTATATGAAGGCTGAAATGAGAGTGGCTCAGTTGCACCAGCAGCCCACCATCAGGGCGGTTGGTTTTATATGCTCATCATTTTATTTGTTTCTTTATTTTGATATCTTACTATTTTCAACATCTGCTGAGATTATAAGGGACAAAACCCAGAATAGCTGCTACTTTTCTGAGCACATAGAGGAGAAGCATGAAACAATATAGTTAGAACAGAATAGTTCCTATCAAGGGCAACACCAAGGAAGTGTCCCTTTTAAACAGAGAGAATATCAGAGAGATAAGCGAGAAAATACAAGAATAGCAGAAGGTCTAATTATTGGGACAACCAAAGCAAGGACTTATTCGAGGACTGAGAGGATTGTACTCTCAGCAAAAAAAAAAAAATACAGAGAGAGAACTATTGTGTATTCAGTTACTGCATATCAAAAAGAAGAAATATTTTTCTCTTCTTAGTCAGTACACTAGAGTAAGCATCTTTCTCTTTTTTCGCCCTTTTGTTCCCCTCTATGATCACAGTGAGTGATTAGGAAATTATACATCTTTTTAAGCGGAGACATTACTAATAACTAGAGATCAGCGAGCACCAAAATGCTCGGGTGCTCTTTGCTCGAGTCGAGCTTTCCGCGATGCTCGAGAGTTCGTTTCGAGTAAGGAACCCCATTGAAGTCAATGGGCGACCCGAGCATTTTTGTATATTACCGATGCTCGCTAAGGTTTTCATTTGTGAAAATCTGCAAAACCTACGAAAGTGATGGAAACGGCACAGAAACGGATAGGGCAGGCGATGGGCAACATGCTGGGCTGCATCTCAGGTTCCCAGGTCTCACTATTAAGCCACAATAGCGGCAAGAGTGCCCCCACCCCCTAACAATTTTTCATTTGGACAAACCCTCATTAGCAAGGCACACCGCTGCCTCTTCTCCTAGGTTACATGCTGCCCAACACCCCCCCCCCCCCGCGTGCGCGCGCATGACCCTGCGTCCGCAGAGCACACAGAAGTGTCCCTGCGCAGCCTTCAGCTGCCCTCATGCCACACGCTGGCTTCATAGCCACACCACCCTCATGTCTATTTATAAGTGCGTCTGCCATGAGGAGGAACGGGAGGCACACACTGCAGAGGATTGGCAGGGCCAGGCAGCGACCCTCTTTAAAAGGGGGGGGGGGGCGATAGCCCACAATGCTGTAGAGAATCTATGAGAAATTGACGTTCGATCTTCATTCCAATCCTTTGCCACCTCAGTCAGGAGCTGCAAACATGGGCATAAAGGGGAGTCCGCTGCCAGCCCAGCACTTCTACACATCTCCACAATGCAGCAATGTGGGAAGTATGTGAGCGGGCCCTGGGTCAGCTTCTGTCACAGCAAACACCTTGTGTGGCCCAAGGTGCTGCAAGTGACATAGCAACGGGGACTCCATGTGTCCACACACTACTCATTCTGTTTGGGTGTCGGATACCTCATTGACAACGCAAGGGGTAAAACATCTGCACTCTGCACCCTACCCAAGTCTGTCAGTGTTTTGGGGAAAGGCAGGTATAACTCCGCTATGGCAAGTCTGTGTGCACCCACAGCATGGGTGGCTAGCAGGAACCTACAGACAGTACATAAAGAAATCCCATTGCAGTGCCCCAGATAGCTGAGGTTACGTGAGAGGAAATGCATGTTGGTTGCGGCCCACACTCCATGCCCTGGACATTCTGTTTTTTTTTTTAAAGTGCCAGGCAGGTACAACTCCGCTATGGCAAGTCTGTGTGCACCCACAGCATGGGTGGCTAGCAGGAACACACAGATGGTACATAAAGAAATCCCATTGCAGTGCCCCAGATAGCTGAGGTTACGTGAGAGGAAATACATGTTGGTTGCGGCCCACACTCCATGCCCTAGACATTCTGGGTTTTTTTTTAAAGTGCCAGGCAGGTACAACTCCGCTATGGCAAGTCTGTGTGCACCCACAGCATGGGTAGCTAGCAGGAACACACAGACGGTGCATAAAGAAATCCCATTGCAGTGCCCCAGATAGCTGAGGTTACGTGAGAGGAAATACATGTTGGTGTGCAGTTGGAGGCTGACAGCGGTTATGTAACGCACACTGCAGTCTGAAAAAAATTATACGCTAGGCTGCAAAAGGGCCTAGCTGGGTAATAGTGAGCCACTGCAACTACCAGCAGCCACGCAGTATAATGCACACGGTCACAGGTAGCCCTAAGAAGGAGCTTTTTTATAAATTTTATTGAAGAAGCAAACAGCCTAGAGAGCGCGTATATGTCTTTCCCTCTATCTGGGGCTGTCGCCGCACGCTGTGCGTGAAGTTGACGGGACCCACAGAGCAGTGTAACAAATTAAGCAATTATTGACCTGCAGTTGGAGGCTCACAGCGGTTATGTAACGCACACTGCAGCCCGAAAAAAAATTATACGCTAGGCTGCAAAAAGACCTAGCTGGGTAATAGTGAGCCACTACAACTCCCAGCAGCCACGCAGTATAATGCACACTGTCACAGGTAGCCCTAAGAAGGAGCTTTTTTGGGGTACTTGTTGACAGGATTCTACACTACCACTGTCCTTGCCTCACCAGTACTGCCCCTATACTCTGTATAATTGACTGCAGACTGAGAACGCTATAGCCTGCACAGCCCTAGATGAAAAAAAAAATTGTGCAAAACTGCTCCCAGCAGCCACAACAGTAATGCACACCGTCAGATGTGGCCCTAAGAAGGACCGTTGGGGTTCTTGAAGACGCTAACAGTAGCCTAATACTCTCCCTACAGCAGGAACAGCAGGAACAACACTCTCCCTAATCTCTGGCAGCGTGTGTTTAAGGCGAGCCGCGAGCGGAACCGCTTTAAATACTCGGCGGTCACTTGATCTCGCCAGCCACTCACTGCAGGGGGGTGGTATAGGGCTGGAACGTCACAGGAGGAAGTTGTAATGCCTTCCTTGCATGTCTATTGGCTAGAAAATGGCACTAAACATGCAGGGAAGGAAATAAAATTAACTGGAGTACCGCGTGGTGTTCGCCTCGAGTAACGAGCATCTCGAGTACCCTAATGCTCGAACGAGCATCAAGCTCGGATGAGTACGTTCGCTAATCTCTACTAATAACGTGAAGTGTCAGAAACGAATACATACTGTATTGGAGTGCATATATAGATCAGAGGTTTATTTGGGTCCCTTAGTAGCTTACCTCGAGCGAAACGCGTTGGCCCAAGCAGGACAAGTTTTTCACCTCTTAAACCTCAGAAGGTGATACGAGGATTCAGCCGAGCTAGCGTGTCCCAATTAACACCAGAGACAGCGTCTGACTCAGCTGACAATTCATTAATGTTTTTTGTGACACATAAATAAAACATCATTATCCAATAAATAATATATACCCCTTTATCTGGAAGGGGAACTTGTGATTGAGAATTGTTCTATATGTCCTTAATATATTCCACCACACGTGATAGTGGTTATCCGTCCGCGATAGGGACGAATCCAAATTTCCTATCAGATAGAAAGTTGATGAGGCATTTGTTTATTTAGTTTCCCATGGTTTTAACAAGTACTAATAAAAGTTAGATTTGAAATAGTCTAGTCAGTGAAAGGGTCTTGAGATCTGAGACTATTTCTGTCCCAGTGAATTAGCTCCATTCATGTCAATGCATTCGTTCACATGAACATTTTTTGTGGCTGCATATTATGCTCACACAAAAAATAGGTTCTGCTCTAACTTTCTGCGTATTGCGCAGCAAATGACCCCACAGAAGTCTATGGGAGGTGCACAAATGTGGGCGCAAAACGCAGGAGCATGCACAATACGCTGCGCAAGTAGTCTTTTAAAGCAGGACGGAGATGTTCTGCACAAACAGGCCCTGTGTTATGCTCTGATAAGCATGCAAATCTACCTAATTAACCTCGTTCATTGACCAAATATGTTGTGGATAGGTGATAAATGTTTTTTATGTGAAAACTGCTGAAATACATTAAAACCTAGAGCCGGATCCTAAAATTAAAGCAGTTGTCCGAACTTATGCTCACCTCTCCGGGCCAGCCTGCTGTATCCAGCACCACTGCTTTAAGCCTCTTTCACACGGGCTACCAAATCCCGGTACAAAATCATTGCTACAAAACGCATGTATGTGAAGCCCATGGTTTCCAATTGGTCCTTTCAGGCTACAAAACATCTCCTGTGAAAGAACCCATTGCAAACCCTGAGCTTCACATACAGGCGTTTTCTGGCGATGATTTTGTAGTGACATTTTGTAGCCTGTGTGAAAGCGGCTTTGGGTTTTTTTCCCCATAATATAAGGCCTAATTCTCACGGACGGATTTCTATTGAACCTAATAGCGCAATGCTCACGGTGCGGAATTCCACCATGGAATTCCGCCCTGTGAAATCACCCGTAATCACCCGTGGCATGTTCTATTTGCCGCGGGCGTACGCGCGGATGGCTTCCATTGCAGTCAATGGAGGCCGGCCGTCACACTGTCTTCCGCTGTAGCACAGCGGTAGATAGCCTGAAAACGCTTCCCGGCCCACCGAAGCGCGCGTCCTGTGACACTGTGGGCGTGTTATATGACGCTGCCGGCGTGTCACATGACACTGCAGGCGCGTCAAGCTCTGTACTGCGCATGCGCGCCGGCACGGGATGCGGGACATCAGGCAGCAGATCCGGAGGTGAGTATGGGGTCTCTGGGGGGGGGCGAAGTCACGGTCGTGGGCACTAGGCCTAATGCTTAAGGGTGACTACCCACTACAGTTTTTTTCACTGCGAAATTCGCAGCGGTTTTTTTTTTCTGCAGGGGTCTATGGGACTTGTAATGTTAAAATCGCGATCGGCAAAATCGCAATTTACCGCAAAATCACGGTTTTGCCCGATCGTGATTTTAACATTACAAGTCCCATAGACCCCTGCAGAAAAAAAAACTCTGTGAATTTCGCAGTGAAAACAAACTGTAGTGGGTAGTCACCCTAAAGGCAGCAGCTTGTTTACAGGATGTCACAGGCTGCTGCAGCCAATAACAGAGCTCAGTGCTCGATCGCTAAGCCCTGCCATTGGCTGCAGCGGCCTGTAGGGTCCCAGAAACAGTCTGACCGCAGCCTGTAAACACACAATGCAGAGATGGACATGCAGAGAGCCAGGAGAGGTGAGTATAAACTGATTTGTTGTTTTAACCCGTGGGAAGCCTGTTTACATTACAAACATGACAACCCGTTTAAGGGTGGTTTCACACGGGGCGAGAAAATCGCAAGATTTTTGCCTGATGCGATAGTCAGTAAAATAGCAGAGTATGAAACCAATTATTTTGAATGGTTTCCTTCCCATCTGCCATGTTTTCACTGCTGTGATTTTGAAAGAACAAAAAATCACGGCATGCCCTCTCTTCTGCGATGTTTCCCTATGGAGGCTTCTTTTTATCACATTGCAACTCAACAGACGCACGTTGCGATGCAATGCGAATTTAACATTAAAAAAGTCCTATTGACTTTTGCCTAAGGCTAGTTTTACATATTATGGGCACATTTATGTGCCAGTTATACGAACAAGTGTCCTGCCTAACCATGGATCTGCTGACCCAAAATAGCAGCATCGTAGGGATCTAGGGATGCTGTGAGTCCATAATCCCACAGTCGGGCCAGGACTCAAAAATGTATATCATAATATGCTCCTGTAAAACTGGCCTAAGACAGTCCACAAAACAATTTAGACCTCAGACCAGACTCCAAAATTATTTCAAACCCCAGAACAAAATTCAAGTCAGACTCCAGATGGGACCGCATTATTTACCTACTGCTTCTTTTCACCTCCAGATGCCATTGCAGTAGGTCCTGGTGCTGCTCAGCATGAGGGCCCTATGTACGCTGCTGGATCGGCAGGGACCTGATGCAGTGAGAGTGGTGGAGAGGAGTAAAGAGCGGTAAGTGATGGTGGAATGGGGAGCTCTTACGTGGTGTCAGGGACCTCCCTAGGTTTGGGGAATAGCGGTCTTACCTCGCCTCACCTCTTGTCTTAGCCCTTGGTGAGTATCTTTGTCCCATGGCGTGGGTTCTGTTCCTGAGCCGTGGGTCTAATAGTGAGCTGGTTACAGCTCTGCAATAAGGCTGACAGTAACTTGTGCGAAACCAGGTCTACAGTCCCTTATTGCTAAACAGTAGAAACACATGAGCATCCAAACTCTCGGAAGTAGGGAACTTTAAAGCAAATAACGTTGTCAACAGACGAACTAAATGTTCTCACAAGGAAATGTCCAAAACACCCTGGTCCAGTGTAGCGGAGGTGCTCCCATCACATGCCAGCAAATGGAGAAACAATGCTGGCAGCCTGGCGCTGCTCTTCAATGAATCTCAACAGGCAGTGGGATAAGATTTATCCAACTTCTCTTTTTATTGTGTCAATTAAAACCAGCAGATACGCATAACTCTTAATAAACCCAAAAGCACTGGTGTTACCAGAAGGCGCTGCGAGCCTACCAGGGAACACCAGGAGAAGTGATGAGGCTTCTGGTCCCCGGACATCTTACCGGGCTCCGAAACCTCATATACACAAGGTTTTTTTCCATCCCTTTTCTATCTTTTAGACAGTCGCAATCACTATACTGCAAATATATATAGGTCTATTACCTATAAACAGGACCACAATCAATGTTACAATGTGCACAATCATCCAGTGCCAGTACCAAATAATAACATAAAAAGGGCTCTGGGTCCAAAGCAATGAAGCATGCATCTTGGTGGCAGCAGGGGAGCATGTGGACAGTCACGGGTGACTTCAACGTGGCTATCCCGTGGGCCTGATTCAGCACCCAGCAGGTAGCCAATGCTTCCCATTTCTCCTCTAGTATGAACGACACTACACGAGGAGACAGTGCACCTCTCTACAGTGCCTCAGTCCTCTAGATGTTTGCACACCCATGAGACTCTCATAGGAAGCAACTTACATAATTCCTTGACAGAGGTGCACAACATTTTCTGGCCTGAAGGTCACATTGCCATACTGAACCACTTCCAAGGGCCACAAGGGTATACCCATATGGGACATTTAGGGTATATCCTAAGTACTGTATATGCCATAATTCAAAGTAGGTTCCACTTCCTGGACTCACACCTATTGGGAGAATGGGGGTCACCTCCCCCTCCCCACCTCCCCAATCAGCACTCCAGAGAAGAGGAGACAATGCATCTGTCTCTCTCCACTGTAGATGAGGGATGTTGAGGTGACGGCCTGGTATTTTATAAGCCATATAAACTACAATAGAGAGAGCTGCCTGCAAATATGATGCCTCTACCTCATATAGTCATTTCTGGAGTGCCAAATGGATCAAGAGACTTTATTCCCCTATTAATTAGTAAGTGTACTAATATATAGGGACCCAGACATGGCTACACAGTGCACCCTTAGTATGTGTCCTAATTAGAGATGAGCGAGCGTACTCGGATAAGCACTACTCGCTCGAGTAATTGGCTTTATCCGAGTATCGCTGTGCTCGGGTCTAAAGATTCGGGTGCCGCTGCGGCTGACAGGTGAGTCGCAGCGGGGAGCAGGGGAGAGCGGGCGGGAGAGAGGGAGAGAAAGATCTTACCTCCGTTCCTCCCCGCTCTCCCCTGCAGCTCCCCGCTCCGTGCCGGCACCCGAATCTTTAGACCCGAGCACAGCGATACTCGGATAAAGCCAATTACTCGAGCGAGTAGTGCTTATCCGAGTACGCGCGCTCATCTCTAGTCCTAATATATAGGGACCCAGACATGGCTACACAGTGCACCCTTAGTACTTGCCCTAATATATAGGGACCCAGACATGGCTACACAGTGCAGCCTTAGTACGTGTTCTAATATATAGGGAACTAGACATGACTACACAGTGCACCCTTAGTACTTGTCCTAATATATAGGGGACCCAGACATGACTACACAGTCCACCCTTAGTACTTGTCCTAATATATAGGGGACCCAAACATGGCTACACAGTGCACCCTTAGTACTTGTCCTAATATATAGGGACCCAGACATGACTACACAGTGCACCCTTAGTACTTGTCCTAATATATAGGGGACCCAAACATGGCTACACAGTGCACCCTTAGTACTTGTCCTAATATATAGGGGACCCAGACATGACTACACAGTGCACCCTTAGTACTTGTCCTAATATATAGGGGACCCAGACATGACTACACAGTGCACCCTTAGTGCTTGTCCTAATATATAGGGACCCAGACATGGCTACACAGTGCAGCCTTAGTACGTGTCCTAATATATAGGGACCCAGACATGGCTACACAGTGCACCCTTAGTACTTGTCCTAATATACAGGGACCCAGACATGGCTACACAGTGCAGCCTTAGTACGTGTCCTAATATATAGGGAACTAGACATGACTACACAGTGCACCCTTAGTACTTGTCCTAATATATAGGGGACCCAAACATGGCTACACAGTGCACCCTTAGTACTTGTCCTAATATATAGGGGACCCAGACATGACTACACAGTCCACCCTTAGTACTTGTCCTAATATATAGGGGACCCAGACATGACTACACAGTGCACCCTTAGTGCTTGTCCTAATATATAGGGACCCAGACATGGCTACACAGTGCAGCCTTAGTACGTGTCCTAATATATAGGGACCCAGACATGGCTACACAGTGCACCCTTAGTACTTGTCCTAATATACAGGGACCCAGACATGGCTACACAGTGCAGCCTTAGTACGTGTCCTAATATATAGGGAACTAGACATGACTACACAGTGCACCCTTAGTACTTGTCCTAATATATAGGGGACCCAAACATGGCTACACAGTGCACCCTTAGTACTTGTCCTAATATATAGGGGACCCAGACATGACTACACAGTCCACCCTTAGTACTTGTCCTAATATATAGGGGACCCAAACATGGCTACACAGTGCACCCTTAGTACTTGTCCTAATATATAGGGACCCAGACATGACTACACAGTGCACCCTTAGTACTTGTCCTAATATATGGGGGACCCAGACATGGCTACATAGTGCACCCTTAGTATTTGGCCATTCCTGTTGCCCTGCTATGCACCACTCCTCTTCACCCGGACATGAAAACAACATGTGAGCAGTCTTGTATAGATATACTTCTGCCCAGATGATTGGGGCTGCACAGAATGGCGATGTGGGCTGCATGTTGTGCATCCTTGCACAAAAATGACAAGCAATAACACTTTATCCCCTCTAGAGGGGGCCCAAAGATCACACATTAATTCTGCAAACAATACAACTGCAGTGCACTCTAAGGCCCCCTACACATTGGTGTATGCGTTTTTGAGCACACCTCAGTGCAATGTATTTGTGCTATATTCTCAGATTTGAATGGCTACTTAGCCTACTGAGTTCCTGATGTGCTCTTTTTTTCACGTAATTGTACAGCGTATTGTGCATCCCGTGCACGCATTTGCGCATGCCCAAAGACCTTCATGGACACCTTTAGTGTGCAGATGCGTGGAAAAATTGAGCAGGTCCTATTTTTTTGTGTGCATGAGAAATGCGTATGCATAATTGGGAAATGAGAACAGACCCATTGAAATCCCTGGGTTCTATTCTCAGCATATTGCACACCTAAATTTGTACATGTGCAAACACGGCTGTGTGAAGCCACCACAAGGTGTATTAGTACACAAGGTTGCATACTCAATATGCAGAGCGTTCATTCACATTTGCTTTCTTGTGGCCATATTTACAGAACATACTCAATTTTGTGTGCATTTGCACTCCAGAGCGCAATACGCAGGGGGGGTGGGTGTGCGAAAAATAGTGCAAAACCGCAGGGAAAAGAACACATGTGGACCTCAATAGGCCAACATAACACGGTGAAAGATTGGGCAAGAGCTATCTTTTAACGCCCCATATAAAAGATAGAGCTGAGTCAGGGTGACTACCCACTAAAGTTTTTTTTCACTGCAAAATTCGCAGCATTTTTTTTTCTGCAGGATCTATGGGACTTGTAATGTTAAAATCGTGATCGCGCAAAATCGTGATTTCACGGTAAATTGCGATTTTGCGCGATCGCAATTTTAACATTACAAGTCCCATAGACCCCTGCAGAAAAAAAAGCTGCGAATTTCGCATTGAAAAAAAACTGTAGTGGGTAGTCACCCTAAAGGGCCGATGATTGCTCAAAGATCGCTCAAACGACAGTTTGAGTGACAGCTTTGAGCGATCATTATCTGTGCTCAGATCCTTTGTTCTCCACACGGAAACAATGCTATCAGCACTCCCCCTACTGATAAAAGTGAGAGACGATTTTTATGTTGGACTGAATTTAATGATCAGCCGAAAAGCAGACGATGGGCGCACATTTAAACGCATCGATTATCGCTAAAACGATCGCCGATTAGCGATTTTTTAACGATAATCGTCTCATGTAAATGGGCCTTAAGACAGATTTCCACAAGCGGAGAAAAAAAAATCGCAGCATGTTCTATTTTGCTGTGGGCTCCACACGGACAGCTTCCGTTGAAGTCAGTGGAAGCTGTCTGACCTGCAGCACATCTGCAATTGACATTGCGGATAGGCCGCAGGTATCTGCGTCATCACCTAGCAACGGCATGGGAAAAACAGATATAAAAAAAAAAAATGTGCACTGCACATGACCAACGGCGAGTGTCCGCGGTAATCCAAATTACAGAAAAGACAAAGTACGCAGGTTTGCTGGCTGGGGACAGAGACTGATTCTGGTGTGGGGAGCCCATGCGGAATCCGGATCGCCCGTGTGCAGCCGGCCTCACTCGTTCATTTGTTCAAATGAGAATCGTCTCGTCTAAAAGGACCCAAAATCCCCTAAGCTCGTTACCGAGCGGACCCTAAACAGCCATTATAGCAATCATCCACCTCTACAATGGCGGTCTTATTAATTCTATTTGCTTTGCAACATTGATGCAAAAGAAATCCAGTTTCCAACAGTAATGTGAAACCGCCCTAACGCACAGAGCTCTGTACTGCCCATTATTCACACAACACTTACTAGAAACGCCATCCAGTAGACATCCCCCTATACAGTGGTTCCCTCCTGGACCTTAAAGTTAATTTAAAAAAATTACAAATTACACAGCCAAAACAAGTCTCCATAGCACAGCACACCTAATGGGCCCATTGAAGTGAAAACAATAGTTTTTCCTGACTCCTGTGACCCCAGGAGAGCCCTTTGTTATTGTCTACCGAAGGGACAAAAGGTTTCAATAATGACTTATGAAAAACCCTATGAGCCCTCCATGTAGCTGGCAAATCAAGTTCATAAGCAAGCGGATTTACTACACGAGTGATGACAAAGGGACTCACGTAACACGGCGCCAGTTTCAAAAAAGTTGCTTCCGGGTTCTTCTGTACTTTTATCCATACCCCCTGCAGCGCATCTGTGGCAACATCAGCTGCAGGACAGGCAGACGGAGTAGAAATAGCTGTAAGGAAGCGAGGATGCTGACCACATATGCAAAAGAATGGAGATACCCCAGTGGAAGACCAAGTACGGTTGTTTAGTGCAAACTCTGCCAATGGCAGGAATTCTGCCCACTGATGAGCTTTTTCGCTAGCAAACAACTTATTGCAATAAATCCTGGTTCTTCCGCTCAGTCTAACCATTAGAAACGGTCTACAACAACTAGGATAGTAGTGAACTTCTGAGTCTCAGGTAGATCGTTGATACAATCTACCGATAAATGCGACTACGGACGAAAAGGCACCGGTAATGGTCTCAGAGGCCCCTCCGGATGCCGACGATGACAGAGCATCCCTTAACAAAGTCGCAGATCTCCTGAGACATGCCTGGCCACCAGTAGTGTCTAGTACAAAGATTCAGAGTCCCTGTACCCCCAGATGGCCTGCGAGAACAGATGAGTGAGACTCTTCAATGACTCTGAGACGCAAGGTCTCTGGCACAAACCATCTGCCCCCCGGCACCCCCGAGGAAGCGTCCTGTTGACAATTTTGTAGATGAGGAACAAGATCAGATTCTACAGCTGCCACCACCACCCTAGGTGCCAAGATATTCTCTGGAGCCACTGTCTCACTTTCCGGCGAACCGAAGCTCCATGAGAGGGCATCTGCCTTCACGTTCTTATCCTCTGGAATATATGTAGCGACGAGGTTAAACCTGGCAAAAAACAACGCCCACCTGGCCTGACGAGCCGTGACTCTCTTAGCATTGGCGAGATATACCAAGTTTTTATGATCAGTATACACGGTAATGGGATGCCTTGCCCCCTCAAGATAGTGACACCACTCTTCTAGAGACCACTTAATCGCCAATAACTCACGATTACCCATGTCGTAGTTACGCTCCTCCGAACTGAATTTTCGTGAGAAGAACGCACATGGACTATACCCAGGTCTCCCACTGACTTCCTGAGACAATACAGCCCCCGCCCCCACCTCAGACGCATCGACCTCAATGAAGAATGGTCACCGCGTGTCAAGCTGCACTAGCACTGGGGCAGCAGTAAACGCCCTTTTGAGACAAGTAAAAGCCTTAGGGCCTCAGACGACCATCTTACCAAGTCGGCACCCTTCTTGGTAAGATCGGTCAGGGGTTGAGCAATAACAGAATAATTCTTAATGAATCCACGGTAGAAATTTGCGAAACCTAAAAAAACGCTGGAGAGCTTTCAGGCTATCTGGTCTGACCCATTGGGAGATTGCTCTATCAGACTTCATTTGAATCTCCCTGGGTGAAATCACATAACCAAGGAAAAACACTTGTTTAGTACCAAAAATGCATTTCTCCAGCTTGACAAAAGTTAGTACTCACGCAAACGGGTCAGAACCAGCCTCAGGTGCCGCACATGTGAGTCCCAGTCTGGGGACTACACCAGAATGTCATCAAGATATATGACCAAAAATACCCCCAGGAAGTCGTGGAAGACTGCATTCATAAATCCCTGAAACACAGCGGGGGCATTACAAAGTCCGAAGGGCATGACCAAACATTCAAAATGTCTGAGCGAGGTGTTGAACGCGGTCTTCCACTCATCTCCCTTTCGGATGTGAATTAAATTGTAAGCCCCCCTCAAGTCCAATTTGGAAAACCAGTGGGCCCCTACCACCTGATTCAATAAATCAGAAATCAGGGGCAAGGAGCACTGGTTCTTCACTGTAATTTTATTCAAAGCCCGATAATCCACACAAGGCCTCAATGTCCCATCCTTCTTCTCTACAAAGAAGAGACCTGCCCCGGCAGGGGAACTGGACGGCCTGATATGTCGTTTGGCCAGAGACTCTGAGATATAGGACTTATGGGCTTCGTGCTCACGCCCAGACAAATTGAAAATGGCTCCCTTAGGGATGGGACTGTCGGGGATCAAATCAATACCACAGTCCCACTCCCTATCGGGAGGCAAAGTCTCAGACAGTTTCTTGGAAAATACATCATGAAAATCAGACAAATACTCAGGAATAAGTATGGTATCTGCTGAACACATGGATATACTAGCTAAGTGACCCGCAATGTGTCAATTTCCGAGTGGAACCATGAAATCGAGGATTGTGCAGTGCCAACCAGGGCATACCAAGCACTACATCAACAGACATCCTTTCCATTACCAAGAAGACAGATTCTCAGAATGGAAAACACCCACAGTGAAGTGTAACATGGGAGTCCTCCATTGTACAACTCCTGCAGACAGAGGGGTAGAATCAATACTAGTGAAGCGTTTGGGAATTTTTAACGCCGGAAATTCAGTCATCAGAGGTCTGACAAAACTTAAACTAATCAAATTGGCGGCAACACCCGAATCAATAAAAGCTTGACCGGACCGAGTGAAATTCCGGAAGCCAATCTGACAAGGCATGAACAATTTAGGGAGTACCTGTGATCCTAGGTGATCCTCCCAAAGATCACCTAGGATCTAAAGTTTTCCACCGGTTCAGACTGATGTTGTAGACGCTTCTGAGGACAGGTCGCCACCCGATGTCCGGCTTTCCCACAATAGAGGCAGAGGTGATGAATCATTCGGAACCATTGCCGTTCCTCGGGACTTAGGTGATCCCCTTCCATAGGCTCGGCACCAGAAGTTGGCATGGGAGAAGGAGGAGCAAGCCTGCCGGATTCCCTGGCCTTACGGGCCTGACTCTTTTCTAGATCTCAGCCTCCTGTCAGCTTTCACAATTTCATCGCATCATTGAGTGTCACGGGAGCGGAATGAAAAATGAGTAGATCCTTGACAGCGTCAGAAAGACCCAACAAGAACACATTTTTAAGGGCGCTATCGTTCCAAGAGGTGTCACCTGCATACAGTCTAAATTTAGAGCAATAGTCCTCTACCCACTGCTGCCCCTGACGTAAAGACATGAGATGAGATATCGCCAACCCCACACAGTCCGGCTCATCAAAAATACCTCCAAGTTCCTGAAAAAACAAATCAACTGACTGCAGGCAATCCGAACTCTCGGGCAAAGAGTAAGCCCATGTCTGGGGGGAACCTCGAAGTAAGGACATAATTAATCCAACTTTCTGGGATTCTGAGCTTGAGGAGTGGGGCCACATCCGCAAATACAATCTACATACCTGCTGAAAAACAAAAAAACTTGCTCCTCTCCCCTGAAAATACCTCAGGAAGAGGACACTTGGGCTCGGGAATAGAAGGGGTGGTAGAAACATGCACTAACTCCTGCTGCTCCTGGGCCACCATACGACCAGACAGGTCTTGGATCACGACCACTAAATCCTGCAACTGACTTGCGAGGGTACTCATGGCCTCCATTGGAGGGCAATTTTAAGGGCCAATTATGTTACGGTGTACTACCCTTGAAACGCCAGCCTGGGTGCCCTACATCTCACCCACAACCCCTGTCCTTGCCTGCTTGCCTCCACTCCTGGCTAACCCTAGGGGGCAACTGGGCAGCGGTCCCTCCTCTCACTAGGGACTGAAAAGGAACGCTGGCGTACCTGGATGGAAAGGGTAGAATACCGACAGAAAAAGGCAGATGTAAATAACCAACACGAACAATACTAAGCAGACTGAGACAGATGGAAAAACCTGGTGGACAATAGCAAGGTATAGCGGACAAGATGACAGAGGCAGGAGACCAACAGAGGTAAACTAGCTAGCACACTGAGGGAAACCAATAACTGGCAGTGATTGCAAGTCTCTGCTGGACCTTTAGACAAAAGCCTCCGCCCAGGGGCGGAGAGAGGGAGACAGCCAACTCCCAACAGAAAATAATAAAAGGGAGCTCATGTACGGCAGCTGCACTCATTGGTGCATGTGTGAATGGTGCTGCGTGCCGCCCGCACCCCCGGCAACCGTACAACAAGCCGGTGGACGCGCCCTAACCGCGGGACCCCGCACATCGCCGCCCCAGGAGGGCCAGCATGGTAACACCAGCACTGAGCTGCACTGACCAACAAGTCAACACCATGATAAAGTAGTGCCTTATTCACACTCCAACAGCATGTGCTCCCTGCTCCTCCCTCCCTACAGATATGAGGGATCAGTGTCGCCGGTGTCTCTTAGGTCTTATGGCCAAAACCTTCTTTTTACAATAGATAGATAGATGGTAATGAATAGTAAACACACAAAGTGTGAACAGGATGGAGCAGACATTCTTATCTGTTTGGGAACAGAAGGTGGAACACCTGGCTAATTATGTTTTCAGGCACATGTCAACAAAGTGAAGTATTACATTGTAGTCAGATAATGCAGCTTGCAAATACGGAAAATACAGAAACTTCTCAGTGCATGTGATTTAATGTACATGTGTATACATAACGACCATCTACAATTACCTAGAGTCCAATTGCATGGCTGATAAATCGTTCAGACTCCCGCATCAGATTGGCCTGTGTACACAGGTTGTTGTTCCTTTATGAGTGACGTCCTGTTTACTGTAAATGGAGACGGCTCCACTCTGTGCACTAGCAATGATCGTTCATGTGTAAAAGCACCGGAATGATCATCGCTGGGATGTCCTGTCGGGCATCTGCACACGATAGTCATCCCATTGCATATGTAAGTATATATGTAGCGTCCCATGGGGCGATCCTGGACACCTGACATACGTGGGGAGCTGGGAGGGTATAGTGCTGACGTGTCATCACGGCACTTACCAAACTACTTTCCCTGAGGAATAACACGCAGCCAAGGCCAGAGTATTACTGCATGCCACCGAAGACACCCCTAAAATAGGGAATGCCAATCACACAGGATAACAGGGGTTGTAGTTGTCAAGGGGGGCGCCACCATTCCTTCACACACCGGTATGAACCTCGGCGGAGAATAAATGTAGTCTCAGTTATTACAAGGCAGTTAAGTTACAGATGTTACAGTGCAGGCAAATGACTTCATAACATAGTACCTCCACACGGCTCTCACAAGCTCAAAAATGCATGTGTGTGACCAAAGATTAGTTTTCTTTCAGTACCTCCATCCTGACTTGAAAACGCGAGGGTGTTACAATTAAAGGGTGTACCTCTACGCGGTGATCCTGGCTCTGGACAGCCGCGTAGGAAACTTAAACAATCTGCACTGGTCTTGAGAAGAAGTAGTTACTTACAAGTGCTCTCTACCTTTTGGAGAGTCTCACTCCATTTACATCCAGAACACAATCATCAGTATTGTGTCCACTTATAAGGTCTGCAGCACTGTAGTTTGTGAAACAACAACTCTCAGCATACTCTTACCATTCTTCAGTCATACTTGTAGTTACAGTTTCAAATGGTAAAAACCCCTTCTATAACACACTTTAACCTGATTTGGCAGTAGGTATATTTGATCATTAGTGTGGAAATACTTTTCTGCTTCGTGCTGCACTATAGGCATCTCTTACGACAAGTAGGAAACCTACACACTTGCGCACAAACACGCTACTTTTTTACACCAGAAAGGCATCGTGACTTCATTGCAGCTTTTTAGTTTCTGTCTGAAACTTCCAGCTTTTTTTTCCTTCAGATGGGAATGTGATCTCCGTTCTGACCAGCTCAGATCTGCTTGGGGGTTATGGATTTATTTTCTAGTCAGAGTCTCAGTTTGTGTGATGCTGTTATGTGGATCTACAAAAAATTGCTTAGAGTGGAACACAGTTACTGCTGATCACACAGATATGATAGGGGAGGTAAGAACTCACTCCTGACTGTATACTTATGGTCTGTAGCTTTTGTAGGTAAATATAGAAGGCAATCATAATTGACAGGCAATCAAGTGAGGGGGCAGGCTTGGAAAACTGTGTTCATTGCTGGAGTGGCTCTTTAACTCCTTAAGGGCCAGGCTGTTTTGTACCTTAAGGACCAGACACTTTTTAGGGATTTTACCCATGTGGTGTTTTTACTGCCCTATTTTTTTTCCTTCAGCTGCCAAAATTATTTTTGCTGCATGTTTTTTTTTTAACGTGGAATACAGGGCTATTTTTTAATTATTTTTTCACTGACTTTTTTCAGTTTTATTGGGGGTAAAAAGTTAAAAATATATATTTTTGTAACATTTATAGTTTTTTCTTTTAAATTTGTATATTTACACTAAAATAAAGTATGGTAATGAGTTCCTCATTTTGTTTCGGAAGTTTTGATATATAATATGTAGGGTTTCGGATTACAGGGTGCATACAGCGACGGTCTTGGTTGCCGTTGGCTTTCGGTCATTTTCTTTTTTTATGTATCTTTTTAATCTTATTCTGTATTTTTGTAACTATTTTTTTACCATCTATGTCCCCCATGACGTCATATAAGACCTCTGGGAGACGTTCATATGGGTTTATTTTTTTATCTTTTTTTTATTACACACTTTTCCAATGTAGCTGAAGCATCCATAGGAGTCGCATCCAAAGAAGCTCCAGCTACAGGGAAAACCTCCCGCTGCATTGACAATAGTCACTGGAAGAGCTGATCAGGGTCTGTTAGGACCCTGCAGCTCTGCTGTGCCAGGAGATCCCAGCGGGTAATTCCACTTTCACTTTTTAGTACATAGCGCTCATTGAGCACTATGTTCCCGGGAAAAGAGAAGGCAGAAGTGGTTAAAAACGGTTTCTCTCTTCTCCTCCAAGTCCTTAGCTGTGTCTAACAGCTGAGGACCCGACCTGCTCCTGTGCTTGATTGCAGGAGCAGAGGCTTTAATCCCACACCATATTTCTGTGATTTGGCTGGATTAAAGCCCAGGACCAAGCGCCGTAAATTTTCAGCGCTTGGTCCTTAAGGGGTTAAAGAATCTAAATTTATAGTGTTCTTTTTTTAAATCCACACTGTGTCAACCCAGTTTTAGGGTAATAGACATTGCTGTTTATGGCAACCAAAAGGCTAAATAATATGGAACTGCATAGAGAGTAATTACCAAATATACTACTACTGTAATTATTACCTCCATGAGCAAGAGCGACCCAATAGGAACTGTGAAGCCTCGGGAAAATCCAAGTCACAGTGACTGCATGGTTTAGCCAGCTGCCTGTTTTATGATGCATGTCTATACCTCTAAAGGAATTTTAGGGAAAATGTCAAAGTATTTGATTTTGATCCGGTTCAACAGGATTAAAATCGATAAATCGCTGGGCCCAGATGGAATACACCCAAGGGAAATAAGTGATGTGATTGCTAAACCACTATTTCTTATATGTATTTATAGACACTATCAAGACAGGGGTTGTATCACTGGATTGTTGCATTGCCAATGTGGTTCCAATATAAAAAAAGGAGTCTAAAAGAGAGCCTGGTAATCACAGGCCAGTAAGTCTCACTTCAATAACTGGAAAAATATTCAAGGGGTTCTGAGAGACGCCATCCTAGAATACCTCAAGGAAAACAACAGTATAACTCATCAGCTTGGGTTCATGAGGGGTCGATCATGTCAGACCAATCTGATCAGCTGCTACAATGAAGTAAGTTCTAGGCTGGACCTGGGAGAGTCTATTGATCTCGTATATCTGGGTTTTTCTAAAGCATTTGACACCATACCGCATAATAGGCTGATATATAAAATGAGGCAGCTCGGTCTGGGTGAAAACATGTGTATCTGGGTAAGGAACTGGCTCAGAGATAGAAAGCAGAGGGTGGCGATAAATGGTTCATACTCTGATTGGGCCACCATTGCTAGCGGGGTGCCACAGGGTTCAGTATTAGGCCCCATTCTGTTCAATATATTTATCAACGACCTGATAGAGGGGCTGCACAGTAAAATATCAATATTTGCAGATTATACAAAATTATACAAGATAATTAATACAACTGAGGACAATGTGCGGCTACAAACGGACCTAGATAAGCCTGGGGCTTGGGTAGAAAAATGGCAAATGAAATTCAATGTTGATGTAAGGTTATGCACATCGGCAGGAGAAACAGATGTCACCAATATACACTAAATGGGGTACTGCTAGGTAAAAGTGATATGGAAAAAGACCTGGGGGTACTAGGTGACTGTAGATTTAACTGGAGCAATCAATGCCAGTCAGCTGCTGCAAAAGCAAATAAAGTCTTGGGGTGCATTAAAAGAGGTATAGGGGCGAGGGACGAGAACATTATTCTACCACTATATAAGGCACTTGCCAGGCCTCATATGGAATACTGCGCACAGTTCTGGTCACCGGTGCTCAGGAAAGATGTTGCAGTACATGTGAGGGTCCAAAGAAGGGCAACTAAATTAATAAATGGAATGGGAGGACAAGAATACCCAGAGAGGCAAAATTGGGATTATTTACCATGGAAAAAAGACGGCTAAGGGGCGACCTAATAACTATGTATAAATATATCATGGATAGAGATGAGCGAGCACCAAAATGCTCGGGTGCTCGTTATTCGGGACGAACTTTTCGCGATGCTCGAGGGTTCGTTTCGAGTAACGAACCCCATTGAAGTCAATGGGCGACCCGAGCATTTTTGTATTTCGCCGATGCTCGCTAAGGTTTCCTTGTGTGAAAATCTGGGCAATTCAAGAAAGTGATGGGAACGACACAGCAACGGATAGGGCAGGCGAGGGGCTACATGTTGGGCTGCATCTCAAGTTCACAGGTCCCACTATTAAGCCACAATAGCGGCAAGAGTGGGCCCCCCCCCCTCCCAAAAACTTTTACTTCTGAAAAGCCCTCATTAGCATGGCATACCTTTGCTAAGCACCACACTACCTCCAACAAAGCACAATCACTGCCTGCATGACACTCCACTGCCACTTCTCCTGTGTTACATGCTGCCCAACGGCCCCCCTCCCCCCCACGGCGCACACCAAAGTGTCCCTGCGCAGCCTTCAGCTGCCCTAATGCCTCACCACCCTCATGTCTATTTAGAAGTGCGTCTGCCATGAGGAGGAACCGCAGGCACACACTGCAGAGGTTGGCACGGCTAGGCAGCGACCCTCTTTAAAAGGGGCGGGGCGATAGCCCACAATGCTGTACAGAAGCAATGAGAAATAGAATCCTGTGCCACCGCCATCAGGAGCTGCACACGTGGGCATAGCAATGGGGAACCTATGTGCCACACACTATTCATTCTGTCAAGGTGTCTGCATGCCCCAGTCAGACCGGGCTTTTTAATTCATAGACACAGGCAGGTACAACTCCCTATTGTGAAGTCCCTGTCGACCGAGAGCATGGGTGGCTTCCTGGAACCCACCGGCGGTACATAAAAATATCCCATTGCAGTGCCCAACACAGCTGAGGTAGTAATGTCGTGCTTAATGCAGGTGGGCTTCAGCCCACACTGCATGCCCCAGTCAGACTGGGGTTCTTTACAAGTGGAAACAGATGCATTTATAATTCCCTGTGGACCCACAGCAGGGGTGGGTGCCAGGAAGCCACCGGCGGTACATAGAAATATCCCATTGCATTGCCCAACACAGCTGAGGTAGTAATGTCGTGCTTAATGCAGGTGGGCTTCGGCCCACACTGCATGCCCCAGTCAGACTGGGGTTCTTTACAAGTGGACACAGATGCATTTATAATTCCCTGTGGACCCACAGCAGGGGTGGGTGCCAGGAAGCCACCGGCGGTACATAGAAATATCCCATTGCATTGCCCAACAGAGCTGAGGTAGTAATGTCGTGCTTAATGCAGGTAGGCTTCGGCCCACACTGCATGCCCCAGTCTGACTGGGGTTCTTTACAAGTGGACATATGTAGGTTAAACTCCGTGTGCACCTACAGCATGGGTGGCACCCTGGAACCCACCGGCGATACACAAAAATATCCCATTGCATTGCCCAACACAGCGGATGTAACGTCAGCTGTAATGCAGGTGGGCTAAAAATTCATTTGATTACACTGTAGGCGAGGGCCCACAAAAATTGCTGTATCAACAGTACTAATGTACATCCAAAAAATTGGCCATGGCCAACCAAGAGGGCAGGTGAAACCCATTAATCGCTTTGGTTAATGTGGCTTAAGTGGTAACTAGACCTGGAGGCAGCCCAGTTTAACGAAAAATTGGTTCAAGTTAAAGTTTCAACGCTTTTAAGAGCATTGAAACATATAAAAATTGTTTAGAAAAATTATATGAGTGAGCCTTGTGGCCCTAAGAAAAATTGCCCGTTCAGCGTGATTACGTGAGGTTTCAGGAGGAGGAGCAGGAGGAGGAGGAGGAATATTAGACACAGATTGATGAAGCAGAAATGTCCCCGTTTTGGATGGTGAGAGAGAACGTAGCTTCCATCCGCAGGTGCAGCCTATGTATTGCTAACGTATCGCTGCTGTCCGCTGGTGGAGAAGAGAAGTCTGGGGAAATCCAGGCTTTGTTCATCTTGATGAGTGTAAGCCTGTCGGCACTGTCGGTTGACAGGTGGGTACGCTTATCCGTGATGATTCCCCCAGCCACACTAAACACACTCTCTGACAAGACGCTAGCCGCAGGACAAGCAAGCACCTCCAGGGCATACAGCGCGAGTTCAGGCCACGTGTCCAGCTTCGACACCCAGTAGTTGTAGGGGGCAGAGGCGTCACGGAGGACGGTCGTGCGATCGGCTACGTACTCCCTCACCATCCTTTTACAGTGCTCCCTCCGACTCAGCCTTGACTGGGGAGCGGTGACACAGTCTTGCTGGGGAGCCATAAAGCTGGCAAAGGCCTTGGAGAATGTTCCCCTGCCTGCGCTGTACATGCTGCCTGATCTCTGCACCTCCCCTGCTACCTGGCCCTCGGAACTGCGCCTTCTGCCACTAGCGCTGTCGGATGGGAAGTTTACCATCAGTTTGTCCACCAGCGCCCTGTGGTATAGCATCATTCTCGAACCCCTTTCCTCTTCGGGAATGAGAGTGCAAAGGCTCTCCTTATACCGTGGATCGAGCAGTGTGTACACCCAGTAATCCGTAGTGGCCAGAATGCGTGTAACGCGAGGGTCACGAGAAAGGCATCCTAACATGAAGTCAGCCATGTGTGCCAGGGTACCTGTACGCAACACATGGCTGTCCTCACTAGGAAGATCACTTTCAGGATCCTCCTCCTCCTCCTCTTCCTCCTCCTCAGGCCATACACGCTGAAAGGATGACAGCCCAGCAGCATGCGTACCCTCACCAGTGGGCCAAGCTGTCTCTTCCCCCTCCTCCTCATCCTCCTCATGCTCCTCCTCCTCCTCCTCAACGCGCTGAGATATAGACAGGCGGGTGACTATCCAGCGACATACTGTCTTTCCCCGGCTCTGTTTCCGAGCGCAAAGCGTCTGCCTTTATGCTTTGCAGGGAACTTCTCAAGATGCATAGCAGAGGAATGGTGACGCTAATGATTGCAGCATCGCCGCTCACCACCTGGGTAGACTCCTCAAATTTTCCAAGGACCTGGCAGATGGCTGCCAACCAGGGCCACTCTTCTGTAAATAATTGAGGAGGCTGACTCCCACTGCGCCGCGCAAGTTGGAGTTGGTATTCCACTATAGCTCTACGCTGCTCATAGAGTCTGGCCAACATGTGGAGCGTAGAGTTCCACTGTGTGGGCACGTCGCACAGCAGTCGGTGCACTGGCAGATTAAACCTATGTTGCAGTGTCCGCAGGGTGGCAGCGTGCGTGTGGGATTTGCGGAAATGTGCGCAGAGCTGGCGCACCTTTCCGAGCAGGTATGACAAGTGGGGGTAGCTTTTCAGAAAGCGCTGAACCACCAAATTAAACACATGGGCAAGGCATGGCACGTGCGTGAGGCTGCCGAGCTGCAGAGCCGCCACTAGATTACGGCCGTTGTCACACACGACCATGCCCGGTTGGAGGCTCAGCGGCGCAAGCCAGTGGTCGGTCTGCTCTGTCAGACCCTGCAGCAGTTCGTGGGCCGTGTGCCTCTTCTCTCCTAAGCTGAGTAGTTTCAGCACGGCCTGCTGACGCTTGCCCACCGCTGTGCTGCCACGCCGCGTGACACCGACTGCTGGCGACGTGCTGCTGACACATCTTGATTGCGAGACAGAGGTTGCGTTGGAGGAGGAGGAGGAGGAAAGTGCTTTAGTGGAGGAAGCATACACCGCCGCAGATACCACCACCGAGCTGTGGCCCGCAATTCTGGGGGTGGGTAGGACATGAGCGGTCCCAGGCTCTGACTCTGTCCCAGCCTCCACTAAATTCACCCAATGTGCCGTCAGGGAGATATAGTGGCCCTGCCCGCCTGTGCTTGTCCACGTGTCCGTTGTTAAGTGGACCTTAGGAGTAACCGCGTTGGTGAGGGCGCGTACAATGTTGCGGGAGACGTGGTCGTGCAGGGCTGGGACGGCACATCGGGAAAAGTAGTGGCGACTGGGAACCGAGTAGCGCGGGGCAGCCGCCGCCATCATGCTTTTGAAAGCCTCCGTTTCCACAAGCCTATACGGCAGCATCTCTAGGCTGATCAATTTTGCAATGTGCACGTTTAACGCTTGAGCGTGCGGGTGCATGGCGTCGTACTTGCGCTTGCGCTCAAACTGTGGCACTAGCGACGACTGGATGCTGCGCTGAGAGACATTGCTGGATGGGGCCGAGGACAGCGGAGGTGAGGGTGTGGGTGCAGGCCAGGAGACGGTAGTGCCTGTGTCCTCAGAGGGGGGTTGGATCTCAGTGGCAGGTTGGGGCACAGGGGGAGAGGCAGTGGTGCAAACCGGAGGCGGTGAACGGGCATCGTCCCACCTTGTGGGGTGCTTGGCCATCATATGCCTGCGCATGCTGTTGGTGGTGGCTCCCCAGCTGATCTTGGCGCGACAAAGGTTGCACACCACTGTTCGTCGGTCGTCAGGCGTCTCTGTGAAAAACTGCCACACCGTAGAGCACCTTGACCTGTGCAGGGTGGCATGGCGCGAGGGGGCGCTTTGGGAAACAGTTGGTGGATTATTCGGTCTGGCCCTGCCTCTACCCCTGGCCACCGCACTGGCTCGGCCTGTGCCCACACCCTCACTTGGCCCTCCGCGTCCTCGGCCGCGTCCACATCCTCTAGGCCTACCCCTACCCCTCAGCATGCTGTATTACCAGTGATTTGATTTCCCAGGCAGGAAAGAAATTGGCGCAAGGCTGCACTCAACCGTAGCTGGTTGCGTCTGATTTTTTTACGTTCTCCACGCAGCACACACGTACCCAGAGCCCTTAGGACTGACACAGGCAGGGCAAATATACTTTCTTCCCTTTTGTTTAAAAGGATAGGCCCACTGCTTCTATTCACTGAATAATAAGTTTAATTACTGTGTTGCGGCCCTGCAAAACTGTCACAGAACTTTACTGTTGCAGAGTTACTAACTGTGGCAGAGCAGGTATTTCCCAGGCAGGAAAGAAATTGGCGCAAGGCTGCACTCAACCGTAGCTGGTTGCGTCTGATTTTTGTACGTTGTCCACGCAGCACACACGTACACGGAGACCTTAGGACTGACACAGGCAGGCCAAATATAATTTCTTTTCCTTTTTTGCAAAAGGAAGGACCCACTGCGTATATTCAATGAACAATAACTTTTAGAACTGTAGTGTGGCCCTGAAAAAGTCACACACAACTTTAGTGTAGCAGAGTTATTAACTCCAGCAGAGCAGGTATTTGCCAGTCAGGAAAGACAATGGCGCAAGCCTGCAGTAAACCGTAGCTGGTTGCGTCTGATTTTTGTACAATGTGTCCACGCAGCACACACGTACACGGAGACCTTAGGACTGACACAGGCAGGCCAAATATAATTTCTTTTCCTTTTTTGCAAAGGGAAGGACCCACTGCGTATATTCAATGAACAATAACTTTTAGAACTGTAGTGTGGCCCTGAAAAAGTGGCACACAACTTTAGTGTAGCAGAGTTATTAACTCTAGCAGAGCAGGTATTTGCCAGTCAGGAAAGACAATGGCGCAAGCCTGCAGTAAACCGTAGCTGGTTGCGTCTGATTTTTGTACGTTGTCCACGCAGCACACACGTACACGGAGACCTTAGGACTGACACAGGCAGGCCAAATATAATTTCTTTTCCTTTTTTGCAAAGGGAAGGACCCACTGCGTATATTCAATGAACAATAACTGTGTTGTGGCCCTGCCTACACAATTCTGTCCCTGTAGTATCAATGGAGGGTGCAATGCTCTGCACAGACGATTTTTAGAAAAAAAAAAATATGCAACACTGCTAACAGCAGCCAGCACAGTACTGCACACGCTTAAATTTGGCCCTAGAAAGGACCGTTGAGGTTCTTGAAGGCTACACTCACTCCTAACACTCTCCCTGCCTATGCACCACTTCTGTCCCTAATGCCGGGTGCAATGCTCTGCACTGCCGATTTTGAGGGGGAAAAAAAAAAAAAACACTGCTAGCAGCAGCCTGCACACAGGTAGATGTGGCCCTAAGAAGGACCTTTGGGGTTCTTGAAGCCTACACTGACTCCTAATGCTCTCCCTACAGCAGCACCAGCACGATAGTACTTTCCCTCAGCTAACTCACAAGGCATGTGTGGCGAGCCGCGGGAGGGGCCGACTTTTATACTCGGGTGACATCTGATCTTCCCAGCCACTCACTGCAGGGGGGTGGTATAGGGCTTGAACGTCACAGGGGGAAGTTGTAATGCCTTCCCTGTCTTTCAATTGGCCAGAAAAGCGCGCTAACGTCTCAGAGAGGAAACTGAAAGTAACCAGAACACCGCGTGGTGCTCGTTACGAGTAACGAGCATCCCGAACACCCTAATATTCGCACGAATATCAAGCTCGGACGAGTACGTTCGTTCATCTCTAATCATGGACAATACAGAGATCTCTCCCATGATCTGTTTATACTCAGGACTGCAACAGTAACAAGAGGGCATCCTCTATGTCTAGAAGAAAGCAGGTTTTTATTACTAACATAGAAGGGGGTTCTTTACTGTAAGAGCAATGAGACTGTGGAACTCTCTGCCATCATTGCAGATCTTGCAAGTCTTGCCTCTAAAAATAAATGGAATAAAAAGCAATCACAATGTTATATGTTCCCATAATTTGGATAAATGAAGACTAGAGTTCATCCCACAAAAAACAAGCCCTCCTAGAGCTCCATAGATGGTAAAATAGAAATGTTATGGCTCTTGGAATACGGCAATATAAAAGCACATCTTTAAAAAAAAGTGTTTTTTTGTGTACAAAAAAGCAAAACATAATAAAACTTTATATACTTTGTGTCGCCGGAATCGTGCTGACCAAGAAAATAATTTTATCAAATTATTTATTTTACACACTGAATTTTTTAAAAGTAATATCCTAAAAATAAATGACAGAAGTTCCCCAATTCCATTAGAAAATACAACTTGTCCCACAAAAAACAAACCTTCATATGGCTATGTTGACGGAAAAATGAAAATGTTATGGCTCCTGGAATGCTCCGAAAAAAACTCAAAACTTAGTTGGTTATTATGGTGCAGTCACACAAGCAATTTTTAAGCGCATATATAGGCGCGTGAAAAAAAATCGCATGACTGGGTCCATTGCCACCCTTATATTCTATCTTTTGCAGGTGCAAATTTTTTGAGTTAAAATTGCACATGTGACCGCTTCCATTGAAAAGCATTGGTTCTATCTAGATGCGATTTTAAATCACGCCTTTACATGCACTTAAAAATCGCTTGTGTGACTTCACCCCTAAGGTGCAAATAGGCTTCCTCACTAAGGGCTTAAACAAAAGGATTTGTTTACTGCTTTTGTTTTTTTTACTATTATACTGATATATGCATGCCCTTCCCCACATCTTTCTCTAGATACTGATTGTCAGGTCCTTCTGATTTATTGTGCACAGGAAGAGGACTGCTAGGGTGGCTTCACACGAGCGTGTTTTTGTGCATACACGGGTGCGTACATAGGTGCGCACCTATGTACGGGCAAAAACACGCGTGTATGAAGGTCCGTGCTGTAAGGACTGGCGGTTCGCGGGTCCGTCGTGCCCGCACCGCCGGTCCTGTCACACATGCGGCTGCTGTGCGGCGCAGGGGGGCCCCGGTCCTCGTCACTTCCCCTGGCCGCCGAGCTCCGCCTCGCCGCCGGGTTGCTAGGGACGCGGTGGGTGTTGCCCCGTGTCGCGTCCTAGGTATGGGTGCACTCAGCTGCTGTCAGGCTCCCCGCCCCAATCAGCTGCTGGGGCGGGAGCTCTGACAGCATTTAAACCTGCTGGTGTCTGCAGACCAGTGCCAGTGTTAGTTTGGATTTCCTGCTACATCAGCGTACCTCGTATTCCTGACTCCTGATACTGACTCTCTGCCTTTTGACCTGACGTTGCCTTTGCCTGACCCTCTTGTACCGCGTACCCTCTCGTTGTTGACCCGGATTGTCTGACTCTCCTTGCTGTTGTTTGTTCCAGTGTCTGTCTGTTTGTTAGTCCCAGTGTCCCCCTTCCTTAGTGAGTGTAGGGACCATCGCCCAGTTGTCGCCCTGGGGCTTAGCCCAGGGGGGCAAGTAGGAAGGGACAGGGGTATTTTCAGGGACTTCCAGTTTCCCGGACCCCGAGTCCTGACACGTGCATTGCCTCCAATTGATCCGCGGCTGCTGCCGGCGGCTCCATTGACGGCAATGGTCTGCCAGCACCCGCAAAGTGTTTTTCAGGGAAGAGCTTTACATATAAGCCCTTCCCTGAAAAACAAGAAAAAATGGTGACAAGAATAAAAAAAAACAACTCACCTTTCCTCAGCTGCCGGGGCTCAGACATGTCCAGCCAGCTCTTCTCCTACACTGCTCTGAGGAGTATTCAGCAGCCAAAGATTTAAAATCCCCGCCTGCTGAATGGGCTGCTTCTGATTGGCCGAGCACTGTGACCAATCAGGGGCAGCTCTCAGCTATTTAATGACAGCTGAGAGCTGCCTCTGATGGGTCCCTGCGCTCAGCCAATCAGAGGCAGTGGCTGACCGGTAAGTTTTGTTTTTTGTACTTTAAAATTGTTGTTTTTTAGGGAAGGGCTTATATTTAAAGACCTTTCCTGAAAAACAATTACAATGTGCAGCAGCCGCAGCTCCATTGAAGACACTGCATGCATTCCCTATTGTGCACGCATGTCCTATCTTTACAGGCGCACACAAAAACACGCTCGTCTGAAGCCACCCTTAGTCAGCATCTGGAGGGAGGAGGAGTGGGCCTATATAACCATACATGAGCTTCATTCGACCTATGTCTGGTCCGCTGCTGCAAAGTTTTAAAAGTAAAGTTGTAAAGCATTAAATCGGTATAATTGAATTCAGTGTGTCTACAGCTGCTTAAAGTAGAACAAGCTCTGTTCATCCAAAACTGTAATGTCCTTTACCTGCTAAATGAACTGAGTTCATCCTAAACTGTTGGCCGGTTAAAGTGGGCAACCCTGCTGCACTGCCCTTGTGATCACCATTTGCTTGTGGTAAAATACATTTTCCACTAGCGCCTTGTACTTTTGTACATGGTATTGCCTTGTGCACCCCATAGGCCTCATGTCCATGGGCACACATGGATTCCCAGTGCAGAATCCCACAGCGGTTTCCAGCCGTGCCCACAGAAATAAAAACTGCATTTTCTCACCTGTCCAGACGCGGCGCGGGTCTCTTCCATCGTGGCTGGATCTTCTTTCTTCTGCATGGCATATGCATCCAAGCGCACTGGCGGTGTGCCGCGTGTATGCACCACGCTTTTTTTTTTAATCTGCTGCTTTCCCACAGATTCGTGGTACAGCCACAGTGTTATCCGCGGATCGAACGGCTTCCATTGGCTTCAATGGAAGCCGTCTGTGCAGGAAACTGCAGAAAATGGCGCATGGTGCAATTTTTTTTTCCCATGGGGGCGATTCACATGCCGGGACAAAATGACATCTGCAGGTATTTAATTACCTTTGAATGCCCAATGAATATCATAGTGATCCACGCGGATTCCTCAATTCAATTTTGCCCGTGGACATAAGACCTTTGTTTATTGGCTCTAAGGTGCCATCCCTGACCATATTATATTGTGCTATTTGCACAGGCAGCCTGACCTTTAGTGGTGAGGACAGATGTTGCTTTATTATAATTCTGATATGTTACGCCGTGCTAATTGGTCTGGAGGTTCATGCGGAGATGCACACACGAAGAGTACAGTGGCGCTATATACATATCTGTGGTGGCATCAGAGCCATGCAGAGAGTGGTAGAAAAGAGGCTGGAAGACTCACTGGTCACTGAGCTGCACCATGCTTCAGAACCCGGACATGGCGACTTACCGGCGAAGGTTGCTGACAATACCTTGCCTTCCAAAAGTGACTCTGTTACTGACTCCTGGTTTGCGAGGAGCCCTGTCCGTGTGGCCTGCGGTCATTCATCACGCGCTCCTCCTGCATCATTATTTTGTCAGTGGACAAGGCCTTCTGTCACAGGAAAGAGACTGACTGCCTTTCCAGTTTATTGTTCAATAAAGTTTATGAGCATGATGTCTGGCGCGAAGTTTGCATCTTGTTGGAAGCCACTGTCTACACTACTATAGCCCAAAAAATTGGGCCTTCCACAGCTGCTACAGACTCTTGTCTGGTACATGGAGGGATGTAATGCCCCCGGCCATGGCTGACCTGGCTAAGAAAGACATCATTATGCTCTCCAAATGGAGGCTGGCAAGTCCAAATCCCTGGTTCTTTTTGAATACACTGAACCTAGAACCACCAGTCTTCGCTGGCCTATACTGTTGTATCTTGTCTTCACCATGAAGAATGGGTGGAGATAAGATGAACGCCCACAATTTGATTGGCTGCAGCTGCTGATGGGCGCTACTCCAGACCCTGTGCTCAGCTATGGAGCGCTGGCACCTTGTTCTGTTTAGCTGCTGCTGGGTGCTGATGAAAGTTGCTTCTGCTCACCCCACTGGGCTGTCAAGCACCATCCCCGATGGCGCCTCGCAGCGCTGTGCTGTGCCACTAAAAACAACAGGCAGTACTACGGGAAAGCTGCTCCTCAATAAACCCCACTCAGTTAGGGTCGGCGTTTTGTACCGATCTGCTCCTCTTTCCCCTTTTGAAAGCCGCTGCACGGAACTGCACAGTGCCGCTGCAACCGTGTTCGACTGGCTCTTCTGCTGCCTCCTTGCAGGGCTGCCTCCCCCTGCCCCGCTCAGCTGCGGAGCGCCAGCGCCTCGGACTGAAGGCGCTGCTCTGGTTCCATGTCCTCCACAGTGGTGCTGATGATGAGGTTTCCAACTGTAGAACACAGCCCCATCAGCAGCTGCAGCCAATCAAATTGTGGGCGTCGCTTGTGGGCGTTCATCTTGTCGTTATTATTGTATCTTGACGCCACCGGAAGCTAGGGGTTTGACAGGGCTTTCATGACGGAGGGCGCCTGTCACACCCCTAGCTCCCGATTGGCTACCTTCAGTTAGGTCCTAGCAGCAGCGTATGGATTGTTTTTTGCCTGCCGTGGACGGTTAGAGATTAGTTCTCATTTTAGGCTTACTTTATTATCTGTAAATGCTTCCATATTACAGCGGTAACATGGAAGCATTTATGGCTACTAATGTAAGCTTAAAACGAGAACTAATCCCTAACCCTAACAGTCCACAGCAGGCAAAAAACAATCCACACTTTGCCCGGGGAACATACACCCCGGTTCCGCTGGCATCCAAAGTGCAGCAATGGTGACACTGGGCCCTACCGCCGCTCATGACCGCTGGCATGTGCCGAGTGCAGCCTCTCAACTTCCTCACCGCTGGCCAAGATAATGGAAACGGCGCCAAGGACAATCATACCGGGGTGGGTACAAGGCAGCGGAGGTGCTGACCTTCAGCGCTGCTGGGAGACCGGTGTTGCCTACAGTCACAGCGTGCCCAGGAGCAGGAGCTGTGAACAGCGCACCCAGGAGCAGCAGCTGTGAGGCCGAGGAGGGGGTGCCAGGGACAGTCACAGCGGGCCACTACAATGCACCAGAGGTGACAGTGGGGGCAGGGACAGGAGCTGTGAGCAGCGCAGGAACAAGCAGGAGCTGTGAGTCCGAGGAAAGGTCACCAGGGACACTCACAGCAGAGCCACTACAATACACCAGAGGTGAAAGCGGGAGCAAGAGCTGTGAGCAGCGGGACCAGGAGCTGTGAGCTGGAGGATGGGGCACCAGGGAGAATCACAGTGGGGCTGCTGGGATGCCGCCTACAGTCACATCGGGGCCAGAAGCAGGACCTGTCAGTCCGAGAAAGGGAAAAATGCCCTGCAGCCAATCACGAACAGGGGGCGTCAACCCCCTGTCAAGCACCCTGTATTTTGGCTCCACCAGTACTTCCGGTGACATCAAGATACAATAATTCCCATCTTGTCTCCACCCATTGTTAATGGTGGAGACAAGATACGACAGTACCTCGCCAGCCCTCCAGACAACAACCTGTCAGTAGCCCCTTTGTCCACCCAGCAGCCTCTTTCACTTTCTCTAGACCAGCTGTGTTCAATATGGGCATAATAAAACATATTTATGTCTATTTTGCTACTGTACAAAATGTTGCCATTGTTGGTTCTGTTGGGTATTCTGCTTCACTTGCTTGGCTATGGCTGTAACACCACCAAACAGCGCTGATGAAAACCGAGGAGTTGCTTGTACTGGCAAAGCAACTTGTGCCCTCTGGGCATGCTCAACTGGCACACTGAAGAAGGTGAAACTACAGTACGCATGTGCCGTCTCACTACATGGAGCATGGGGATGCCGACTGTAGAAGACTGTGCAAGCTCCTTGTAACCGGCGCAAATTAATGGAGGAGAGAGAAACCAAACAAACTGCTAGCTTGGGGGATTTTGGTGGGTGAAACATGGAGTAGCGTTCATTTTTGGTAATTTACTGTATTTTACTATCTTATTAATTTTAATATTTGGAGACAATGAGGCATAAATCCAATTATGGGAACCCCAATGTAAAGGGAATCTGGCAGCAGTTTTGTTGATGGAAAACTGATGACCTCTCCATGGAGCGGACAGAAAGAATGGTTCAGACATACCTGGGTGTCTGATGTCTGCATGTTTAGGACACATACAATTAACTTTTTATTCCCTGCTTCTTACTGCTGCAAATGCTCTGGGGGCGGGGCTTCTGCTTTCTGTGTGCTCCCTCTATATTCAATAAGCTGTGGAGCAGGAGGCCCCAGCAGCTGTCAATCATTGTGCATAGAGGAAGAGTACTGGAGGAAGAAGCATAGGTATGTCTGAAGCATACTTTTTGGCCCCAACGTGTATTTTGTCAGCAGTTTTACATCACTTTCAGATTTTAACATATTTTGCGCTTGTAATATGCTGATAATCTTCGTTTTTGCATATGTGGCGTGGGACTCCACATGCAGAACAGATAGGAGATGGAGCATGAATCAGAAAGATGAAGAGATAAATTTACTTGGCAGTTGTTGCAACATTATAATTACTTTGCAGATATTGGCGGTTTAATACTTGAACATTTCACACGCTTTAGAACAGCGGAATCAGACCCGGCGAATCCCAGAGACGTGCTGGCACTGGGCTATGACGCGATTTCCCATGATAATTCCGCCGTGCTCACAGCGGAAGTATCACGGGATGGGCGGCCTCCATTGACTGCAATGGAAGCCATGTGTGCATTTTTCCACACAATTTAGAACATGCTGCGATTCTCCCCCACGAGTTGAAAATCACGGCTGATTTCCACTCATGGACAGGGGAGAATCGATTACCAAAGCATGTCTATGGACGGACATTGCTGCGGAATTCGCGACAGGCGTCTGGCCGTGAATTCCGCAGCGATGATCCGTCCATCGGCATTAACCCTAAAGGAACAGCTTCAGTTTTGTTGCTGACCAATAAGTAGTTGCAAATACACTTAGTCACACTGTTGCACT